>NW_014578462.1:48115-50823 GCF_000485595.1 Priapulus caudatus
GAGAGAGAGAGAGAGAGAGAGAGAGAGAGAGAGAGAGAGAGACAGAGGGAGGAGAGACAGAGAGAGAAAGAGGGAGGGACAGAGAGGAGAGAGAGAGCAGAGAGAGAAGGGTGGAGAGAGGCAGGGAGGAAGGAGGGAGGGAGGGGGGGGAGGGAGAGGGAGAGGGAGGACGGAGGGAGGGAGGGGAGGGAGGGAGAGAAGAGAGAGAGAGAGAGAGAGAGAAAAGAGAGGAGAGAGAGGGAGAAGAGAGAGAGAGAGAGAGAGAGAAGAGAGAAGAGAGATGAGAGAAAGACCATTGATGTTACTACATAGAATTAAAACTCTTCAGTCCAGCACCTGTGAAACCTGACATATGCCAGAGCACAGCACTTGCCCCATAAGCACCCCCTATGTAAATATACCTGCCTAACCACTAGGCTTGCTGGATCGCTTGATATCATACTTATGGTTATAACAACAATTTTAGACAGAGTGAGTTACTCAGTTTTGAGAATAACAGGAGGCATCACTGGACAGAGGAGGGGGGGGGAGTCTATAACAGAGGTGAGATTTATTAGAGGTGACATTTATAAGGAATCTACAGCATGTTGGCACATACCTCGAGGCTCTTTGCACTGCCTTTATCGGAGAAGGGCATCGGTGGGCTGTCAGTTCTCACCGCCTGTATCAGCTTCAACAGATCATCGAAAAACCTGCGCGAGCAAACACACCACGTTAGAATGTTCCGTCCGATCCACAGATTCCAGAATGGAATCCGGGGAACCTCCTCCTAACATGCATGTCCACGGAGGAGTCGGATTCTTCATCAATCAAAGAGGGGAGGCATTCTAAGGCAGAGTCACGCAGTTAGCAGACGAGAGAAAGCCGAAATATAAGCCGAATTCAGTCGCGAGGGAATCGCTAGCGACATGATTAATGCTAGGTTCCCACTGGTGATTTTTTGTCGTAGAATCGAGAAATTGGTGCTATTTTCAGTGATTTTTCAATTTCCCAACTCAAAATCGCTAGTGTAAACAGAAAAGTTGATGTTGAGAAGTTGAAAAATCGAGAAATTGATGTGTCGGGCAAAATAGAACGTATTCTATTTTGCTCGATTTTGCCCGACACTGTCATGAAATCGTAGAAGCGCTGCGCGCTGATTGGCCAATTCCTACGTGTAAAAATAGTTTCGCGTCATCTCTGTCGCGGCAGCACATGATACAGAAAATGGCGCCCGCCGATAACGTGGAAGAATTGATTGAGTTGTTTGAGAGGAAAGATTGTTTGTGGCGTGTAAACTCGAAAGTCGTAATCGCGTCGGAAAAGCTGCTGCAATAAATAGCATCGCTGATGCATTGGAGTGGACCGGTGAGTTTGGCCAAACTTACGTAATAACATATAGAAAACTAGAAATATTTGACAGCCAACTTTCATCAACTGTCAAAGACAAAAGCCTATATAGTGTGTGAACAGATGTTACTGAAAGATTTCTTGATAAGAAATTGACAAATCTTTACAGAAGATGTTGAAAGATTTTACTTCAAAGATGTTCAAAGACAAAAAAATCTCCAGTGTGAACCTAGCTTAAGCTGGTGAAGCTAAAAATCAAGTGTTGGATGGCATGAATCAGATTATTGTTAAAGCGATTTTAATCGGAAACGATTTAACAGGAATGGTTCCCCCCCCCACGAGGCGAATTTTGCTCTAAAGGATGTTTCGCCTGTCACTGAAATCTGGACCGACTCTGTATCAGTCGCACGTGCCCGTGCGTTGCCACGGCAACCCGGCGCGCATCTTACTCGACAAAGTGCTGGAAGCTGTCGAAGGCGGCCATGACACCAATGCGCTGGCAGCTAGGTGGCGCCACCGACGCTTCGAAGCCTGAAAACTCGTCGCTGAGGCTGGCGACGCGAGTCATCACCCCGCTGCCTGATGAACTACTCAGCTTCCTCACAGAGCCTGGCCTGCAGAGAGACGCAGAGAGAGAGAGAGACGGTGACACGGTGACACGGTGACACAGTGACAACTGTAGGGGGGGGGAGGCATGTGAGGATGTTACTCCCTTCACTGCATTAATAACCAATCTATATACATAAAATACATAGCAACATCTTCACAAGCACTTCACCTGGTGAGGTTCACCTGTGTTACAGATTTATTTATGCATGCATATATATATATATAATATACTTCAGCATCGACATATAGAAGGCAACGTATTAGCCAGCGAGCCATGCAGCCATGATCAGCACAGTCAGTTTTGAAACTGCACTGCCAAAAATGTGTAGCACGGCCTAAAATATTGATATATAGACACACGTACAAAAAAATTGCACTCCCAAATTTTTTTTCTGCACTCCCACAATACTCATTACTGGCTAATACCCTGATAGAAGATGACTAATGATGATAGGAACGACATGATGGCATGACACAAGCATGATAGGAACGACATGATGGCATGACACAAGCATGATAGGAACGACATGATGGCATGACACAAGCATGATAGGAACGACATGATGGTATGACACGAGCATAAAGCACATGATAGGAACGACATGATGGCAGAACACAAGCATGATAGGAAACGACATTGATGGCATAGACACAAAGCATGATAGGAACGACATGATGGCATGACACAAGCATGCTAGGATAGGACGAACATGATGGCATGACACAAGCTGATTAGGAAACGACATGATGGCATGACACAAGCATGATAG
>NW_014578462.1:51645-53992 GCF_000485595.1 Priapulus caudatus
ATGACACAAGCATGATAGGAACGACATGATGGCATGACACAAGCATGATAGGAACGACATGATGGCATGACACAAGCATGATAGGAACGACATGATGGCATGACACGAGCATGATAGGTGGAGGTGGTAGAATCAGAATAGATACGTTGCAGAGATAGGTCACATCGTCGTGTATGCACAATTAATTTTCTCCCATACAATTACTTAATACATTTAATAGTCTGACTATCTATACTTCACACATAAACCGAATACACCCAGGAACACACACGTGCGCTCACGCAAGCACCCCTCCCCCCCGCAACACACACACGCACGCACGCACACACACACATTTGCACGCACGTACGCACTCCCGTACTTCACTTAGCCAACCCTAGTTTTAATACCGTTAATTATTAATATGTAATTGATTAGTGTATTGCGTTTAGCATTTCTTATATTAGTATTTAACAGGCAAAATTTCCTCAAGGCATTTCCATCTGCTGCCATGCAGACAAGTATAACGTAAAAGCAATGCAAGAGCCACAATACTGCAGTAACTGTCATGATGAACCTACGTATATCAAATGAGCATGCAAGTACACTTGAAGGCTGCACAAGAGTAAAGGCGTTAGTTCAGATAGCCACCACTACGCAACACTAATGCTGATTCACTAACGTAGTCTGTGTTTTGATTCCATATAGTATACACAATAATATAACATATTATAGTAAGAGCAACTAGTGAGTTAATCCAGTGAACGTTCGCAACAAAATACTCAATTTAGTAGTTTCAAACCTTCAAACTACTTTTTCAATATACATGGGTTAATTTCAGCATCAGCTTTCATGCCTCAACTAGTTGGTAGCGTGAACATAATATCAAGAGTACATAATCTCCCATTATATACTCTTGAGCTGTATGCAACACACATATGTTCACGTTAGTAGTAGCAACAATAACCAGTTAGTAAATACAGAGACTCCCCGACTTACGAACAGGTACGTTTCCGAGCGGTCGTTCGTAAGTCGATTTGTTCGTAAGTCGAACATATGTACGTATTGTACAGTAGTGTAGTATATGTACGTGTGAACATCCGAGTAACCTAGAAGTGTACATACTGTAAACATATACGTGAACACAGGAGTTGGCGAAAGTCCAAATCAGGGGGGCGATTGTCTTTTTATTCACCAATATTGACATTATACACTAATGGACTTCAGGGCAAATTGTTTGTATCATCGAAAGTTCGTAGGTCGAATGTTCGTAAGCCGGGGAGTCTCTGTAAACAGCTAGAGCTAGAGGCAATCAGATGAGGAAACATATCATGCAGACAGCGAAAGAGTAGTACTCACAAAAATCGGTAGTTTCTAAAAAAAATAACGGAGACAAACGCATCGTTCAGATTACAGATGTCAATGTGACAAATGTCCACGCTGACCACGCGTTTGTGTGACAACGCAGCGCGTGACAATGCAGCGAGTGACAACGCAGCATGTGACAATGCATCGCGTGACAATGCAGCGAGTGTCAACGCAGCACGTGACAACGCAGCGAGTGACAATGCAGAGCGTGACAATGCAGCACGTGACAACGCAGCGAGTGACAACGCAGAGCGTGACAACGCAGCACGTGACAACGCAGCGAGTGACAATGCAGCACGTGACAACGCAGCGAGTGACAATGCAGAGCGTGACAATGCAGCACGTGACAACGCAGAGCGTGACAACGCAGAGCGTGACAACGCAGCACGTGACAACGCAGAGCGTGACAACGCAGCACGTGACAACGCAGCGAGTGACAATGCAGAGCGTGACAATGCAGCACGTGACAACGCAGAGCGTGACAACGCAGAGCGTGACAACATGGCGCGTGACAACGTGGCGCGTGACAACGCAGAGCGTGACAACGCAGAGCGTGACAATGCAGCACGTGACAACGCAGAGCGTGACAACGCAGAGCGTGACAACGCAGCACGTGACAACGCAGCGAGTGACAATGCAGAGCGTGACAACGCAGCACGTGACAACGCAGAGCGTGACAATGCAGCACGTGACAACATGGCGCGTGACAACGTGGCGCGTGACAACGCAGAGCGTGACAACGCAGAGCGTGACAACGCAGCGCTTGACAACGCAGCGCGTGACAACGCAGAGCGTGACAACGCAGAGCGTGACAACGCAGCGTGTGACAATGCAGAGCGTGACAATGCAGAGCGTGACAACGCAGCGGTGACATCGCAGCGCGTGACAATGCAGAGCGTGACAACGCAGCACGTGACAACGCAGCACGTGACAATGCAGCACGTGACAATGCAGCACGTGACAATGCAGCACGTGACAATGCAGAGCGTGACAACGCAGC
>NW_014578462.1:54002-55432 GCF_000485595.1 Priapulus caudatus
TGCAGCGCGTGACAATGCATCGCGTGACAATGCAGCGGTGACATCGCAGCACGTGACAATGCAGCACGTGACAACGCAGCACGTGACAATGCAGAGCGTGACAACGCAGCGCGTGACAACGCAGCATGTGACAATGCAGCGTGTGACAACACAGCGCGTGAGCGTGACAGTCTTGCAATACTCCTCAACAAACTATCGTCGACTGACATATCCCGCGTCAGCGATCTTCTTAGAAACGCTAAATGCTCGACGACCCATAATCGTTCAAAATAACGTCGATCTCCGTATCGATTCACGTCAGATGATGAACACACAACGAACCTTATTTAACACCATAACAGATTCATTTCATTTACTTTACGTAATACTCACATGCTTTGCTACTTTTACTCTACTAACCCTACGCCACTTTTTTCAACATTACAGAGCAAGTTCAATGTTTAACTAAAGTAAGATAAGACGTACATACTTTGCTACGTTTACTTTACTAACCCTATATCGCTTCTTCCAACATTACAGAGCAAGTTCAATCATTCACCAACGCAAGACGCTCGTCCCCAGCCTCCCGGACGTGAGGAAGCACCGCCAGCGCCACCTACCTGTTTGGATGCGAGTTTGGCAGCAGGAACTGGAACTCGACGGCGCACAGGTCGTCGCGCACCTGGTGGTGGTGGATGCAGTTGAGGTCGTACGCGATATAGCCGCGGCGCACGTACACCTCTAGCGCGGCCATGCGCACGAGCATGTTGCTGTGGTAGAAGAACGCTGGCAGTACGTCGTAGATAGACGTCTCCGACAATATCAGCTTCTGCAAGGCGAGCACGCAGAAGAGAGAGAGAGAGATGTGAGAGTCGCCGAAAGAGAAGAGGGGGAGGGAGAGAGAGAGATGTGGGAACAGATGAGAGAGAGAGAAACGTGAGAGCAGGTGTGTGAGAGAGAGATGTGAGAGTCGGCAAAAGAGAGGAGGGGGAGAGAGAGAGAGAGTTGTGGGAACAGATGAGAGAGAGAGAGAGAGAGTCCTGAGAGCAGGTGTGTGAGAGAGAGAAAAAAATAGTGATAGAGAGATAGAGATGGTGAGATAGAAAGAAAGATATATATATAGAGAGAGAGAGACAGAGATAGAGAGAGAGAGATGTAAGAGCAGGCAAAGGAGAGGAGGGGGAGGGAGAGAAAGACGTGGAAACAGGCGAGAGAGGCGGGAAAAGAAAGAGAGATGTTGAAACAGGCGAGAGAGAGGAGGGGGAGCGAGAGAGAGAGACGTGAGAGCAGGCGAGAGAGAGGAGGGGGAGCGAGAGAGACATGAGAGCAGGCGAGAGAGAGACGTGAGAGCAGGCGAGAGAGAGACGTGAGAGCAGGCGAGAGAGAGACGTGAGAGCAGGCGAGAGAGAGGAGGGAGGGAGAAAGAGAGAAAGGGAAGGGAGAAAGAGAGA
>NW_014578462.1:56749-59426 GCF_000485595.1 Priapulus caudatus
GTGAGAGCAGGCGAGAGAGAGACGTGAGAGCAGGCGAGAGAGAGACGTGAGAGCAGGCGAGAGAGAGACGTGAGAGCAGGCGAGAGAGAGGAGGGAGGGAGAAAGAGAGAAAGGGAAGGGAGAAAGAGAGAGGGGGAAGGAAGAAAGAGACGTGAGAACAGATCTCATGAGACAGATTTCATCCCAACATCTGGCAATTTCATTACTAGAGCTGATAAATTCATTACAAATCCTTACAAGTTTTTGTCATAAGAGAAGTATCTGCAGTGTCGCCACGTAAGGCCATAATAAAAAAATATTGTTTGTTTGCCCTCACTCGACCGACCCGCCAAAAAGAGGCAGATTCCAAATATTTTTATTAATCTTTCCGATTCTTTTTTGTTTTACAAATTGTATCACTGTACATTATATAAATCTGTAGGCAATACATTATATGTACCAAGCAAAACAAACATTTAACATAAAAGGTATCTCCACACAAGCACACCCGAGCTGGTAGACACCATGCTAAATTTGTAAAAAGACCCCCTAAAAAAAAAATGAAGCCTACCTACCTACCCAAACTTTTCAGCCTGGGTCGGGTGAGGGCAAGCAAATATTTTTTTTAATTGGGGCGGTTAATTAATTAATTAGTTAATTAATTAGCGGAGGTCGTACACACCTGTAGGTTCTCCGGTCTGAACTCGTGTCCGTACATGTCGACGGCTGACAGGAAGATGGACTCCATCTGGTTCTTACGCAGTTCATACGACGGCTGGTGCGCAGCAATCAGAACCTGCGAACACGTCACGTTACATCATGTTACGCCGTGACACGTTACATCATGTCATGACGTGACACGTTACATCATGCTACGCCGTGACGTGTTACATCATGTTACGCCGTGACACGTTACATCACATCATGACACGACACGTTACATCATGTTACGGCATGACGTGTTACATCACATCATGACGCGACACGTTACATCATGTTACACCGTGACACGTTACATCATGTTACGCCGTGACACGTTACATCATGTTACGCCGTGACACGTTACATCACATCATGACACGACACGTTACATCATGTTACGGCATGACGTGTTACATCACATCATGACGCGACACGTTACATCATGTTACGGCATGACGTGTTACATCACATCATGACGCGACACGTTACATCATGTTACACCGTGACACGTTACATCTAGAGTCCCTATATACAGAGAGTTGCGCCAACTCAGGATTTGACTCCATGTTGTTTCCAAATGGATCCACACCGCTGCCGCTTAAGTACAGCGCTGTATGGATACGCTGTACAATGGTCCGTAGTAATTAATTAGACTAATCGTGCTTCAAAAAACTCAAAATTTACAGAGATTATAGCTAAGACATGTGTCTATGTGTATCTAGATTTCTAGAAATTCTAGAGAGACCTGACGAGACCAGGAATGAGAGCAGCGCGAGCGTGCATGCAGCGGAGGGGGTGGGTGGCGCTACCTGGCGGGCGCGGAGTGCGACGCGCGCGTTCTCGGCGCGGTTGAGCATCGTCAGCTCGTTAAGGATGTTGTCAAGGTCATCGGTGAGACCCGGCTCGTTGTTGTACAGGTGATCCTAGAAACACAGAGATGGAGAGACAGGGAAATTAACTCACTGTACAGGTGATGCTAAAAACAGAAAGATAAAGATAGCAAAGATCAGAGAGAGAGAGAGAGAGAGAGAGAGAGAGAGAGAGAGCAGAAGAGAGAGAGAGAGAGAGAGAGAGAGAGAGAGAGAGAGAGAGAGAGAGAGAGAGAGAGAGAGGAGAGAGAAGAGAGAGAGAGAGAGAGAGAGCAGAGAGAGAAGAGAGAGCCAGAGAGAGAGAGAGCAGAGGTAGATCAGAGAGAGAGAGAGATATAGGAGAGAGATATATGAGGAGAGAGTACGAGAGACAATATATATATACTGGAGATGACAGAGATGAGATGAGAGAGAGAGCAAGATGAGAGAACGAGATAGAGGGATAAGATAGAGAAGACGAGAGATAGATAGAAGTTAGAGGACAAGAGAGAGAGAGAAAGAGAGAGAGAGAGAGAAGACGGTGACAAGAGGAGGAAGAGAGAGAGCAAGCCGAGATAGATAGAGAATAGTATATGACGCGAAGAAGAGTGAGAAGAGAGATCTAGAGAGATAGAGAGATAGGAGAGATAGAGAAGAGTATATGAGAGATATTGAAGAGATAGATCAGAGGACAGGAGAGAGAGATATTGAGATACTAGAGAGAACGTGAGAGAGAGAGAGAATATATACGCAAGAGATGAGTGATAGATAGATAGACAGAGGCCAGCAAAAGAGAGCATGAGAAAAAAAGAGGTAGAAGAGGAGATAGCCGCACCCCGCCCATCATGACAGAGAGAGAGATAGGACGATACGGAGACTACAGAGATAGAGAGAGAGAAGAGATAGAAGAGCGAGAGAGAGAGAGAGAGAGAGAGAGAAGAAGGGTAAGACGAGAGAGAGAACGAGAGAGAAGAGAGAGAGAGAGATGAGAGGAGAGAGAGGAGAGAGAGAGAGAGAGACGAGAGAGAGAGACGAGAGCAGAGATGAGAGAGAGAGAAGAGAGCGAAGGACGAGAGAGAGAGTCGAGAGAGAGAGAGAGAGAGAGAATGAGGAGAGAGAGAGATTAGAGTCAGAGAGAGTGGACGGGA
>NW_014578462.1:62043-63300 GCF_000485595.1 Priapulus caudatus
CCGCACCGCGTACAACACTCACCGCTGCACCATCCGCACCGCGTACAACACTCACCGCTGCACCATCCGCACCGCGTACAACACTCACCGCTGCACCATCCGCACCGCGTACAACACTCACCGCTGCACGAGCTGCACCGCGTACAACACTCACCGCTGCACCATCCGCACCGCGTACAACACTCACCGCTGCACGAGCTGCACGATGCTCTGCGTCGTCATGAAGAACACGTCGCGGTCGGCGCGTCGCTGCAACGTCGCCGCGTGACCGTCGATCGCGCTCGCTATCTGCTGGCTCGGGAACTGACAGAGCACCGACGTGACGTTGTTCGCGTACGACGCCATCAGCTTACGGATCTGCCGCTCGACGTTCGCGGGAAGACGGCCCGCGACCACGGAGATGATCTCCTGTAAAGCAGAGAGAAGCCGTCATACAGTGTTGTCTCTTGGGGAGGAGGGGGTGAGGGGGCGACACAACACATGGTCGCTATGGTAGTATAAAATATATGTATATGTCGGTGAAATACATTAAACTACCCCTTACATCTTTTAGCCACACACTCAGCCACCTGTAGCTTGGGCAAAGGGAGGCACCCTTGACCCCGTCCAACTCCTCTTTTCTTCCCTCCCTCCCTTCCTCCTTTCCTCCCACCCTCCCTCCCTTCCTCCTTTCCTCCCACCCTCCCTCATACACACTCACTCACCTGTAGTCCGAGCAGGGGCAGGCCCCCTACACACCATACCTCCCCCTCCCTCCTCCTGTACCACCCTCCTTCCCTCCCTCCCTAACCCTCCTACCACACACCCACCTGTTCGAGCAGAGACAGGCACGCTGCACACCCTCCTTCCCTCCCTCCGCCCTTCCCTCCTTCCCTCCCTCCCTTCCTCCCACCCTCCCTCACACCCACCTGTAGTTCGAGCAGGGGCAGGCACGGCTCCTTGAGTATCTTCATGATCTGGTTGACGTGGTCGCGCACGCGCATGCTGTAGTACGGCTCCGGCAGGCAGTAGCCCGACAGGAAGTTCTCCAGCTCCATGCGCACCTGCAGGAACAGCTGGTTGAGCTTGGTCGCCTCGTACGGCCGGCTGTGCAGCGTGGGGAACGGGTCCATGTACAGCTGCGCCTGAAACACACAACACACGCGATGAGAGAGGGAAGGAGAGGAGGAGGGGAGGGAGAGAGAGGGGGAGGGGGGAAGAGAGGGGAGAGAAGGGGAGGGAGAGCCTCGTATGGCAAGCTGTGCAGCGTGGGGAACG
>NW_014578462.1:63310-63760 GCF_000485595.1 Priapulus caudatus
CGAGAGACAGTCGCAGCCACTACGTATCTCAAGTCGGTTTTCGGCAAAAATACCAGATTTTTCACCGCTCATTATCTCAGCGTAGAGGCATCGTAGGGACAAGCGGTTTATTTTATATTAGCAAGGTAGGACAGCTGATCAATAATAACACAAATAATCATCAAAATAAAACGGGCTAATAATAAACGGAATAGTTTCTTAATTCGACTAATACTGCAACATGGTTTCAGCATTTCACCGTTATACGCTCTCCTTCTTAATACGCTCTTGATATAATGTACAGTGATACAATTTGTAAAAAAAAGAATGGGAAAGATCAATAAAATTGTTTGAGTCCCCCCCCCTGGCAGGTCGGTCAAGTGAGGGCAAACAAACAATATTTTTATTATGGCCTCATCCTGCACACGCACACCCAGCATGTGTGACACCACGCACACCCAGCATGTGTGA
>NW_014578462.1:63785-64991 GCF_000485595.1 Priapulus caudatus
CTTGTCACTTGTCACTTGTAGTTTGACACTTGTCACTTGTCACTTGTAGTTTGACACTTGTCACTTGTCACTTGTAGTTTGTCACTTGTCACTTGTCACTTGTGCGTCACCATGACTGACATGCGTGGCTGCTGGCCCGTCAACCTACCTCAGCACCGTCGGATCGTTGTCCTTCTGAAAGACGCACGTCTGGTTGCCGATGACGACGCGATACTGTCCGACATCCTCTCGCATGTACGTCGTGTGACTAGCGCCCCCTACTGACAGCAGCATGCCGCCGTCACTCATCCTGCACAGATGAAGCAGACGAGGTGATGTCAGCATTACAAACAACTTATCTAGTGCTATCTATATACCTATACAACGTATTCGCCAGCGAGCCGTGCAGCCGTGATTTGCACGGTCAGTTTTGAAACTGCACAACCAAAAAAATTTAAACATTTAAACATTTAAAAAATTTACCAATTTTCTGGTGGTCATGGCCAAGACAAAAAAAATTGCACTCCCAAATATTTTTTCTGCACTCCCACAATAGTCATTCCTGCCTAATAGGTAAGGAGGGTGGCGGTCGGGGGGAGGGTGGTGGCGCCGGGGTGGGGAGTGGGGATAAGGGTAACGTACTTGTGTAAGTCTTGCGTCTATGGTGGAGCCGTTCATACACAGGCAGAGTGAGCTGATGGTGGGGGGCGCGGGGTCGAGGGAAGGTGGTGGCGAGGGGTAGGGTGGTGGGCGGGGACGGTGGTAGGGTGAGTACTTGTGTAGTGCTGGCGTTAATGGTGGAGCAGCGTTCATGGACACAGCAGGTAGCTGAGGTGGGGGCGGTCGGGGATGGGGTGTGGTCGGGGGGAGGTAGTGGGGCGCGGCGGGTGGTAGGGTGACGTACCCTTGTGTAGCGTTGATCTATGGGTGGAGGAACCGTTCATTCACACAGCAGGCAGCGCCTATGGTGGCGGCGGGAGTCGGGTGGGGGGGAGGGTGGTGGGCGGGGGGAGGTGTTGGTGGGCCGCGACGGAGGTAGGTGCGCGGGCCCAGCGTAGGACAGTCAACTGACGCTACCTTGTGTAGTCTGCGTCTATGGTGCGATAGCCGTTCAGTCAAGCAAGAACCAGCAGAGTAAGCTGATCGGTGGGCGGAGCGGGTCACGGGGGGAGGTGTGGGCGAGGGAGGGTGTGCGCCATGCGGGGGCGAAGGTGGTGGGAAATCGCG
>NW_014578462.1:65203-72375 GCF_000485595.1 Priapulus caudatus
GTAACGGCTCTCACATTCTTAATACGCTCTTGATATAGATGTAGCAGTGATGACATTTTGTAAAAAAAAGAGATGGAAAAGTCATAATGAATTGTTTGAAGGTCCCGCCACCCCTGGCAAGGTTGCGGTCAAGGTGAGGGCAAAACAAACTAATATGTTGTTATTATAGGCTGCATCCTGGCACAGGGACGAGTCACGACGACCAGCATCGTGTGACACCACGGCACACCCAGCATGTGTGACACCACGCACACCCAGCATGTGTGACACCACGCACACCCAGCATGTGTGACACCACGCACACCCAGCATGTGTGACACCACGCGCACCCAGCATGTGTGACACCACGGCACTACACCAGCATGGTGTGACACACGCACGACCGCAGCATGTGTGGGCAGCCAACGCACACCCAGCATGTGTGACACCACCCACCAACACCAGCATAGTGTGGCACCACGACACACCCGAGCATGTTGTGACAACCCTGACGCACACCGCCAGCATGTTGGTGACAACCACGCCACACGACCAATGCATAGTGTGATACACGCACAACCCAGCATGTGTGAAAACCACGGCGCGACGTGAGGAGCCAGCATGTCGTGACACACGCCCACACTAGCCAGCATCGTGTGACACCACCGCACACCAACCCAGCATGTGTGGCAACCATCGCACACCCAGCATGTGTGACACCACGCACACTAGCCCAGCATGTGTGGCACCAAGCGCACAGCCCAGCATGTGTGGACACCACGCACACAGCCAGCATGTGTGTACACCCACGCACTCGCCCTCCACTCACCAGCCGCTCTCAGTGACCGTCAACGACATGACCATCTTCATGACCTCGATCTCGGCGTAGGCCTCGCTCGCAAACACGTGACCCCCGTCCTCCACCAAGTACTGTATCAGCTTGCCTGCCGACGGTGACCTGTGTGTGACGTCACAGCAAGCAGGAATGACGTCAATTTCATTTCATTAATGCTATTTATTCGAGGGAGAGCAAGCAATGCTATGTCAGGAACGACATCAATTTCAACGGTAACTATATTCACTGCAGGGACGGCAATCAACGTGACTTCAAGAATGTCGTTAGTGTCATTGCAAACTTTTCACTGGAGGAAGGAGTTGGTGGTCTAGTGGATAAGCACACTTGCTTTTGGGCTGAATGTTTTGGGACACTTATTAATTGCTGCCCACTTGCTGGACATCGTTATTGCTTCGCGGGAAACAATAGTAAAAATTAGTGAAATCTAGGTTTGAAGAGTTTAGAATACAGAGATGATTTTTAGCGCATAACTACAATATATTGCAAATCTCACATCGGCAGCCACACTTGTCACTTAACACTTATCAGTTAACACTTGTCATTTGTCACTTAGCACTTTTTTTCACTTGATGCTTGTCACTTGTCACTTGTAGTTTGACATGTCACTTGTAGTTTGTCACTTGTCACTTGTAGTTTGACACTTGTCACTTGTCACTTGTAGTTTGTCACTTGTCACTTGTAGTTTGACACTTGTCACTTGTCACTTGTAGTTTGACACTTGCCGATCATTGTCCTGTAGGTGACTTGTTTGTCACGAGTTTTGTCACTTGTCATCACTTGTGCGTTCACCTGGACTGCATGCGTGGATGCTGGCCTGTCAACCTACCTCAGCACGCGCGATCGTGTCCTTCTGAAGACGCACGTCTGGTGCCCGATGACGACGCGATACTGTCCGACATCCTCTCGCATGGTACGTCGTGCCGTTGACTAGCGCCCCTACTGAGCAAGCAGCATGCGCCGTCACTCATCTGCCACAGCATGAAGCAGACGAGGTGCGATCGTCAGCTTACAAACCAACTTATCTGAGTGCTATCTAGTATACCTATACAACGTATTCGCCAGCCGAGCCGTTGCAGCGCTGATTTGCCACGTCAGTTTTTGAAACTGCACATACCAAAAAATGTTTAACACTTTAAACATAAAAAATGTACCAATTTTCTTGGTGGTCATAGGCAAGACAAAAAAAATTTGCACTCCCAAATATTTTTTCTGCACTCCCACAATATCATTCCTGCCTAATAGGTAAGTGAAGCGGTGGCGGTCGGGGCAGATGGTGGGTGGCGGGCGTGGGTGGCATAAGTGGGTAACGATTTGTTAGGTCTGCAGTCTATGGTGGAGCCCGCTTCATACACAGCAGGTAGCTGATGTGGGGGGCGGGTCGAGGCGAGGGTGGTGGCGAGGGCTAGCGGGTTGGCGGGGGTGGTAGGTGAGCGTACTGTTGTAGGTCTGCGTCTATGGTGGAAGCCGTTCATACACAGCAGGTAGCTCGATTGGTGGCGGGCGGGTCGGGGAGGAACGTCGGCGGCGCGCGTGGTGGTGGGGGGAGGGTAGTGGCGGGGCGTGGTTCTACGGGATGACGTAGCTTGTGTAGCGTCTGCCGTCTTAATGGTGGAGCCGTGTCATACAACAGCAGGTAGGCTGATGCTGGGGGCGGGTCGGGGGTCGAGGTGTGGCGGGGCGAGTGGTAGGGCGGGGGAGGGTGGTGGGCGGAGGCGGTGTGCGTAGGGTGACGTACGTGTGTAGTCGCGTTCTATTGGTGCGAGCCGTTCATTTACACAGCAGGTAGTGCGGCTGGTGCGGGGGTGTTGGCGGGGTGGAGGGAGGTGGTGGCGGGTGGGAGGGTGGTGGGCGGCGCAGTGGTGGGGCGTTAGCCCGGGTGACGTTACTTGTGTAGGTCTGCGTTCTATGTGGCAGCCGTTCATACACAGCAGGTAGCTTGATGGTGCGGGGCGGGTCGGGGGGAGGTGGTGGCTGTGGCGCGGGGAGGTGCGTTGGGCGGGGGGAGGTCGGTGGGCGGGGCAGGTGTACGGGTGACTACTTTTGGTAGGTCTGCCGTCTATTGCGTGGGAGCCCGTTCATCACAGCAGGTAGCTGATGGTGGGCGGGTGGACGAGCGGTGGGGTCGGGGGGGAGGGTGGTGGGTCGGCGGGAGGGTGGTGTCGGGAGAGGGAGGTCGTGAGTTGTGGTGCGGCGGGGAGGGTGGTGGCGGGGCGGTGGTAGCCGCTGGTTGCGTTACTTGTGTAGGTTCTGCGTCGTATGGTGGAGCCGGCTTCATACACAGCAGGTAGCTTGATGTGGTGGCGGGGGTGTCCGGGGGAGGGTGGTGGTCGGGGGGAGGGTGGTGGCGGGGGCGAGGGTCGCTGGCGCGGGGCGGTGTGGAGGCGTTGACGTACTTGTGTAGGTCTGCGTCTATGGTGGAGCCGTTCATACACAGCAGGTAGCTGATGGGGGATGACTTTGATGCGGCGACCTTGTACTTCCAGCCGTCCATTATCAACTCTACCTCACACGTGTCTTGTCAGCGTCTTCGCCGACTGCACCTGCCCCCTGCAACGAACGCGCGAGGCAGAGAGATGTTCACTTCTTTTCATGCAAATAAATGCGCAAGAGGGTGAGATGTTCACTTATTTCATGCAAACCAATGGGGGGGGGACGGAGAGATGTTCACTTATTTCATGCAAACCAATGGGGGGGGGACGGAGAGATGTTCACTTATTTCATGCAAACAACTGCACAAGAGGGTGAGATGCTCACCTGTTGCACGAAAATGAACGCGCATGGTAATACACATTTGCTTATTTTTTTATGAGAATGAACACACGAGATATAGAGATCCTAACTTGACACAACAATTTCAACAATCAACTGATAGCCGGCAGCAGTTACGACTCCTCGCCTATCTCTCCCCGACGCACGCAGCAGCATGTGATCGTGACCCCATGACCTTGCAACCCCTTGACCCCGTGACCTCACGACCCCATGACCTTGTACCTCTCTAGCGACAGCTGGAAGTTGTGAAAGGTGCTGCGGATGCTCTGGTCAGCAACATGGAGGACGCCACATATCACGCCGAGCATCCTGTCTGGCTTCTCCGCCTGCAGGGGGCGCAACGTGTCGCACCAGTCGACAAAAAACAACAGAACGTCAAGCCGAGAAACAAATAATTGTGTAATTTTTTTTAGGAGGAATATTTTCATTCATTTACCTATTCGATTATTCTACCACTTTTTATACGACTATAACATTTATTGTCTTTGTTCCTCGGCTTATAACTCCATGGCATCAGCTGATAAGCTTGTCGAACCCCCACGAGGTATAGTTACAGTGGATCTACATAGAGACGACCCATCCACTGACTACACATTCATTCATGTATTTGCTCATATTTTAACAAACAAGCGTGAGAGTGTGAGAGTGATCTTGAGTGACCCCCCCCCCCCCACCACCACCACCCACCGAAATCCCTCCGCGCGCGCTGCGTCGCGTGGTGGCAGCACCTGCACTTTCTCTGCGATGAGCATGTCCAACCACTCGGTGTCGATCTGGTTGTGTTGGAAGCTGTCCGTCTCCAGCAGCTTGGTGAGGTACTCTACCGTTGTGCGGAAGTCGCCGCGTATAGACAGCTCCTTTAGTGAGATGACGAGGTTCCTGCAGAGGTCGCGTGAAGGTCGTTAACACATGGTCGTCGATCAGTCAACCGTAATTGATTATCTGTTATTTTTTCTTTAGATGTTTATTTTTCAATTTGATTGGATTGATTGATGACAATAATTAATTTTAATTAATTTAAAAAATTAATTGTTAATTATATAATTATAAATAAAAACGAAAATATAATACATCGCAAATATCACTGTGCACACATACACACCCACACACACACACGCACGCACGCACGCACGCACGCACACACACACACACACAATACACGCACATGCACACGCACACACAGAGACAGACACACGGCACGCACACACGCACGCATACACACACACACACGCACACACACTGACACTTACTCTCTCGCGTCCTCCCGCGTGCCTCCCCACGAGAAACAATGGCCGAACTGCGAGTCAGCGAACTCGTGCAGGCCACCAGAGGCCGCCACGCTGAAGTAGCCCCACACATTCTTGCTGCTGCGGAAGTTCAGCTCCTGTACTGTACCCGAGCTAGGCTTGAAACCCTAAACGCAAAACACAGTGACAGCCTCTACTCGCATATCAATCAATGATTGATTGATGATTGATTGATGATTGATTGATGATTGATTGATGATTGATTGATGATTGATTGATGATTGATTGATGATTGATTGATTATCAATCATCATTTCACGGTCTCTCGCAGAGTAATCGTGCGTGTTGCAAGTTCGTCATAGTTGAAATGATGAATATTATGCACACCGCAACAACTGTGCTGTGTATCAAGCAAGACTTGGGTGCGTTGACGGTCAATCTAAACAAAACACACCATTCCTAGCATCTGATTTCATTGCTAGGGCGTAAAACCCATCAATTTCCAGAGTGGCGGGTAATGTAGTAAAAGCACGGTGGGAGCATAATGGAGATATAGTACTGGTGGAGTGCAGGGCACATATAACACAGGCGTGCGAGCGAAACTCCCTACTCTGCTCCCCTCACAGTCTCAACCGTTCGATTCTAATTTCTACTGACACTGAAGTAAAGACCTTTTTTCTCAGAACCAAGCTTTCGTGTATCTTTCTGTCTACAGCGACACATACTACAGTTTCTTGCTGCGAGATACGGCGCGTAACACATTTTGCCACAAATAAAACCAGACACCATCCCAGTGTGTCGTCAGCGAAATTAAGACACAACAACAACAACAACAACAACAACAACAACAACAACAACAACGTCAGAGGAGAGTAAAACCCGTCCCCGTGCGTTTCACAACGCCGGCGAATGAGGGCGCCACCGTACCTCATCGGGGTTCTCGCTCGTGATGCGTGCGGCGATGACGTGTCCTCGTGGCATCGGACGCACGCGCGGCGATTCAAAGTCGATCGGTGTGTTCGACCACGGCTGCTCTCCGTACATCGTTCGGATGCACTTGATGTGGTGCATGGGTATGCCCATCGCTATCTGTAACAACATAGGAGAGAGAGTGTCATTAATGATGGGTTAGATACAGGGAGTTAAGTACATGATGCACTTAATGTGGTGCATGGGTATGCCCATCGCTATCTGTAACAACATAGGAGAGAGTGTCATTAATGATGGGTTAGATACAGGGAGTTAAGTACATGATGCACTTAATGTGGTGCATGGGTATACCCATCACTATCTGTAACAACATAGAAGAGAGAGTGTCATTAATGATGGGTTAGATACAGGGAGTTAAGTACATGATGCACTTAATGTGGTGCATGGGTGTGCCCATCGCTATCTGTAACAACACAGTGGATAGGGTCGTTAATGCCAGAGATTGTTTACGGGATATGTATTGCACTGAGATAGCTACCAAGGTAACACTGTGTCAATGCCGGATTACATGGAGGGTGGATGGTGGGATAGTTACAGAGTGTAACTAGTATACAGATAGATAGTTACAGAGTATAAACTTGACATTGTAAACTGGGATGCCCATCATATTATCTGTAACTACACGAGGGGCGGTTGTGTTCATGCTGGGGGTTATATAGAAGATGTACAGTTGTAGGATACTACAGGGAGTTATGTAGATGAGGTGTAACACTGATGTAGCTATACAGTATCGCACCTGTAGCTGTGCTGCTGGTAGATTAACGTCTGCCACCATCTCTGTACACGGATGCTCCACCTGCAGTCTCGGGTTCAGCTCGAGGAAGTAGAAAGTGCCATCCACCTCGTTGTATAGGTATTCTACTGTGCCTGCACTCACGTAGCCCACCATGCGTGCCAGCTTCACAGCAGCCTGCATAACACACACACAATGTCACACATCATTGTACAGGTATTCTACTGTGCTCGCACTCACGCACACACGCACACACGCTCGCACTCACGCACGCACGCACACACATCGTTGTACAGGTATTCTACTGTGCCTGCACTCACGTAGCCCACCATGCGTGCCAGCCTCACAGCAGCCTGCATAACACACACACAATGTCACACATCATTGTACAGGTATTCTACTGTGCTCGCACTCACGCACACACGCACACACGCACCTACACTCGCACTCACGCACACACATCGTTGTACAGGTATTCTACTGTGCCTGCACTCAAGTAGCCCACCATGCGTGCCAGCCTCACAGCAGCCTGCATAACACACACACAATGTCACACATCATTGTACAGGTATTCTACTGTGCTCGCACTCACGCACAC
>NW_014578462.1:73955-75737 GCF_000485595.1 Priapulus caudatus
CGACCCTCCTCCTAGCAGGTGGCGCCTCCTATATAACAACGACCCTCCTCCTAGCAGGTGGCGCCTCCTACATTACGATGACCCTCCTCCTAGCAGGTGGCGCCTCCTACATTACGATGACCCTCCTCCTAGCAGGTGGCGCCGGCGTCTTACCTTCTCCATCTCCGCGAACACCTCGAGCGGTGCGATGGTGACGGGCGCCTCCTCTATAATCTTCTGATGTCGTCGCTGGATGGAGCAGTCGCGGCCGAACAGCGAGATCGCCTGCCCGTACTCATCCGCGAGAAGCTGCACCTCCAGGTGACGTGCTCCGCTCGCCAGCTTCATGATGAACACAGGCGAGCCGGGAACCTCTGCCTCCACCTGGTGGCAGAGGGCAGAGTTAACGGGTGGCAGTCGCGATGAAGGCGTCGCGGATTTACAGTGTTTCACGGGGGTGAAGACTGAGACGGGATTTAAGATGGGATTTAAGATGGAATTTAAAACAAGATTAAGAAGGAATTTAAGACAAGATTTAAGATGGAATATAAAACAAGATTAAGAAGGAATATAAAAGAAGATTTAAGATGGAATTTAATGCAAGATTTAAAATGGAAATTAATACAAGATATACGATGAAATTTAAGACAAACTTTTAATCGAGACAAGACTAAAATATGCCAAGACGATATACGGGGAATTTTCCAGGAAACGCATAGTGTTGAATTGCTGTAATTAGCGTGGATTCGTTAAGACGCAAATATTCCTGCAAGTTTCAACGCGTCAGTCATCGATTTCCCGAGACAATCTTCATGCGGGACTTTCCCACCAGCAGAGGGCGTGCATGGCACGGCATACCTGTCTGTAGGCGTTTGCGAACTGGTCCTCCTTCTCAACCTTACGGATGCCCTTGCCACCTCCGCCTTCCGAGGCTTTCACCATCACGGGGAAGCCAATCCTCTTTGCTGCCTGCAGAGACAATGCTCCCACTTACCATGTGTGAGATAATCTCGCAATACTGACCCTTGACATTAAAGTAGGAGGAGTGTGACTTAATTGTCAGCCCTGCTATATATACACATGTCGTTAGCGGGGCTGTAGGTACACATACCTCCAGGCCTTCCTCTGCACTGTGAATGCATCCCTTGTCATAGATGTGTGGAGGAACTGTGGCTACTTTACCATTGATCATATCCTCCTCTGTCCACTCGACGGTCAAGCCTGGTCGATTAGAATGGATATGAGTGAAGTAAACACCATACTGATCACAAAGTAATTAATGATAACAATGGAACAATGCGAGGCTACACCGNAGAGAGAGAGAGAGAGAGAGAGAGAGAGAGAGAGAGAGGGGGACTCACCTGAACCACTCCACGGTAGCGTAGGAACGCCCGCCGTCTGCGCAATGATACCAGATGCTATCTTGTCGCCGAGCGCCCACATCGCTTGCTCGGGCGGCCCGATAAACAAGAGATCATTCTTGTGAAGCAGCTCGGGAAGTTTCGGATTCTCCGAGGCGTGACCCCAGCCGGCCCAGACAGCCTGCAGACGACATTTACATGACACATGGCTCCGTCTACGTTACCGGAGTATATTTATTTTTATTTATTTATTTATTAGTTACTATTTTTTATTTTGTTTATTATTTTATTTATTAGTTATTTGGTAGTTATCCATATATTATATACATACAGTTACAATATATTTTTAATTCATGAAATTAGATACGAGTTACCCAAATGCACAAGTGCAACCATATAGTCAGGGGGCAGATTTCAAAAAGAGCTAAAATAAGGATGAGCC
>NW_014578462.1:75747-76141 GCF_000485595.1 Priapulus caudatus
ATCTGCCCCCTGACTAATAACCTTGTGCTGATAGTTGGCTTTAGGATCAATCTTATGTTAACAGTGAGACAGCAGGGGTAAATAAACATAGTTGTGAGTGTGGTAAACATAATTATCGGTGTCTCGGGGCAAAACGTGACACCGGTGCATAGGTACGCGTGTTTACACGTGAGTCTGCTTGTCCATGTACATGTTTATACCTGGATGTACATCTGTTAGTCTGTGTGCGTGCGTGCGTTGCTTGGTATAAATGTATGTCTGTGTGGGTGAGTAAGTTTACATATAACTATCAGAGCCCCTGGGTGTCAACGTATACAGGTGGTGTGTATGCGTGTACGTATGTGTGTGTGTGTGTGTGTGTGTGTGTGTGTGTGTGTGTGTGTGTGTGTGTGTG
>NW_014578463.1:0-1227 GCF_000485595.1 Priapulus caudatus
TAGTTGAAATTTGAATGCAGTTGAAATTTGAAGGCAGCTGAAATTTGAAGGCAGCTGAAATTTGAAGGCAGCTGAAATTTGAAGGTAGTTGAAATTTGAAAGCAGCTGGAATTTGAAGGCAGCTGAAATTTGAAGGCAGCTGAAATTTGAAGGCAGCTGAAATTTGAAGGCAGCTGAAATTTGAAGGCAGCTGAAATTTGAAGGCAGCTGAAATTTGAAGGCAGCTGAAATTTGAAGGCAGTTGAAATTTGAAGGCAGCTGAAATTTCAATGCAGCTGAAATTTCAATGCAGCTGAAATTTGAAGGCAGCTGAAATTTGAAGGCAGTTGAAATTTGAAGGCAGCTGAAATTTGAAGGCAGTTGAAATTTGAAGGCAGTTGAAATTTGAAGGCAGTTGAAATTTGAAGGCAGCTTTACGTTTCGTGACCCCCCTCCCCCCACGTGTACCCTGGCTGTCTGAATTCGTCGTGATTTGATTCAACTCGTAACTGCTTGGGTGATTGGCAGATATAGCTGGGTTGTGGCTGGTATAGCTGTGAAATTTTCTCGCTGTTGGCACTGAGATCTCGCTTTCAGTTTTATAGCTCATCTAGCATCATCTACCCGTCATCTTAGCAAGGGGACCCTCACTGACTATTTTCTTAGCAGACAGACCCCCCTAACTTTAACCACCGTCCATGGGTAGCCCGGTAGTAACAGACACAGACGAGACATGGCTGCGTGCTACTGCTTGCAGGGTGTGAGAACAAGAAGAGCTGGTCATCACTGACCATTAGCATGCGCGGGTTATAGACGATACAATACATCTAATATAATAATTAAATTAATAACATATCGATACATACATCATTAGATGTCTACTTACAGGGCGTGAGAACAAGGAGCTGGTCATTATTAGTAGAGAGTGGTCATCACTGACCATTAGCATGCATCTGTGACAGACGATACATAACATCTAATATAATAATTAATTTAATAACATCGATATATACATCGTGATACATCTGTTCGCAGAGCGTGAGAACAAGGAGCTGCATGGTTATTATTAGTAGAAAGTGGTCATCACTGACCATTAGCATGCATCGGTGACAGATGACAATACATAACATCTAATATAATAATTAAATTAATAACATATCGACATATACATTATTAGATGAAATTTTTAATTTTTTAATTTGTTTTTGTGGGGAAGACTTCGGACGCATTCAAAATTCATAAAAAAAA
>NW_014578463.1:1237-3078 GCF_000485595.1 Priapulus caudatus
CACACACACACACACACACACACACACACACACACACACACACACACACACACACACACACACAGCCATAATCCCACACTAATGATTCCCAATGTTGGCAGTACCACCTCCCTTGAAGCTGTGGAGGTAGGAGTGTATAGGGTTGGGTATTGCAGATAAGTTTAAGTAGCCGACACCAATAATCCTACACCAATGACTCCAAATGTGGGCAGTACCACCTCCCTTGGGGCTGTAGAGCTACTGTTGGGGAGGGAGGGCTAAGATGCAAGGGGTAGGAGTGTATAGGATGGGGTTGGAGAATTTATGAAGCCAAGGGTAGCCCAAAAATGTTTGTAAACGACTACTGTAGTTGTGGTAGTATGTAACGGTACAGATCACCACTGTGCACTCTTCATATGTGAGTATTTGTGCAAAATTATGTGTTTTGTCATTACAAGTATTTGTTTAAAATCATGTGTGTGTAAAGTACAAGTAAAATACACATTAATCCCTACAGGTTAAACTGCAAGGTTTACAAAATTGATGTTGGAAATGATGGGTTAAAAATGATTAGACATTATATTAAGTGTATAGTATATTTAGTATATATGGAAGTAATAATGGCCAAGTATTATTAACCCTTCATAATATAAAGTATATGTAGTATAATATATATGATGAAATATATAGTGCACATCTTGTATTTGCTTTGACTTGTATATTGTATTGACTTACATTTTCCTCCACTTGTCACCAGGTGGCGACACCACGTCGGTACATTATTTTCCTGCACACGTACATGAAAGTTTACGAACAGAAGAAATCCGGGATCGCAACGCGGAAAGATCATTTAAAGGTACTATCATAATAACTACATCGCTTTCGATGTTACCTGCCTTCAAAATCGATGCATTCTCAATCACGTGTGTGAAGCTCAATACCTTGAGCTAATCCAGTTTTTCCTTGGCAACTGTGAGTAAAAGAAATCAATTTCTCCACAGCAGAAACCAGGTGAATTGTTTATAAACCAAGTGAAAATAGCCTAACGCTACAAAAATGCATTTCATTCTTGGCAAAATCAGTCGTAGAAGCCAAAGTTCCACTAGGTGCTCGGAAAAACATAATTACATAATTAGATATCATTTAATCAAATCGTTATGAACACAATTATCATGCATGCAGCTTCCTCGGTGACCACGCTGTGTCAGGTTGTCATGGTTACCGTGTGCTTCAGGCGGGGCTCTCGAAGCTAACAGAAGCGAAGACCCTGGTGGACAGCTTGAAGCAGAAAGCCGGGGAGCAGAGCAAGCTGCTTGCTGAGAAGCAGTCCGAGGCTGACCAGGCGATGGGGGAGATCACGCACAGCCTCAAGGTGAGCGGTACTGCAGCAGCGGAGCTCCTCATCGCAGCTTCAGAAGCACCGCGATTAGAACAGAGAATGGGTTCACATGGGATGGTTGTCATCGCCGTGTAATTAATAGTGTGCAGTCGAGTGCGTGCGCGCGTACTACCACTAATATGACGTAGTCACGTATCTGTCATGCTTACATCTGCTGTGTCAGCACAGCATCATGTCTACTCTGAACTACATATATAATACAGACATACATATATATACATACATGTCTACTCTACTTATGTAACATCTCTCCATCTCACCTCGCAGTGCATCATCATTACTACATCATGTCTATTCTACACAACATCTCTCTACATCATGTCTACTCTACACTACATCATGTCTATTCTACACAACATCTCTCTACATCATGTCTACTCTACACTACATCATATCTACTCTACACTACATCATGTCTACTCTACACTACATCATGTCTACTCTACACTACATCATGTCTACT
>NW_014578463.1:3088-8948 GCF_000485595.1 Priapulus caudatus
GAGCTGTGAGTATCAGACATGATTAGTGTAGAGTAGGATGATGTAGAGAGATTTTGTTAGAATAAGACATGATTAAGTGTAAAGAGACCATGAGTAGTGTAAGTAGACATGATGTCGTGTAGAATAGGACAATGATGTAGTAGTGATGATGCACTGCGAGGTGAGACGGAGAGATGTTACATAAGTAGAGTAGACATGTATGTATATATATATATGTATGTATTATAACTACATCATGTCTATTCTACACGACATCTCTCTACATCATGTCTACTCTACACTACATCATATCTACTCTACACTACATCATGTCTACTCTACACTACATCATGTCTACTCTACACTACATCATGTCTACTTTACACCTATTCCTTATATAACATCTCTGCATCTTGCCTCGCGGCGCATCAGCACTACTCTACATCATTCTCTAACATCTCTCCATTCCCCCTCCCATCCCAACGCAGGCTGCCAGCACACAGAAGAGTGAGATGGAGGAGCTAAAGAGACGTACAGCAGACGAGAACGTGAGCCTCGAGAAGCGCAAGGCGGCGATCGAACGCGAGCTCGCCGTCGTCAAGCCGACCGTCGACGAAGCCCTAGCAGCCGTCGGCAGCATCCGCTCCGAGGCGCTGTCAGAGATTCGCTCGCTGCGCGCGCCGCCGACGGTCATACGCGACATCCTAGAGGGCGTGCTGACGCTGCTAGGCATCTACGACACGTCGTGGGTCAGCATGAAGAGGTAGGTGGCGCCGCCGGTCACGCTGCGACGCGCATGGCGCCCTCTGGTCGTGCAGTCGGTTAATCGCATAGTGGGTGGCTTAGGACGGAGGCGGTATCATAATCGAATGATGAATAATGAATCTGTTTCTCGTCTGCAGCTTCCTTGCGAAGAGAGGAGTGAAGGATGAGATTGTGTCGTTCGACGCGAGCCGGGTTACGCCGGAGTCCCGCCGCGCTGTGGAGGAGCTTCTCAAGCGCAGCGGGGCCTCCTTCGAGGAAGTGGTGAGTCACCTCCCCCGTGCCCCTCCCTCGTACCTCCTCGTGCTCCTCCTTCGAGGAAGTGGTGAGTCACCTCCCCCGTGCCCCTCCCTCGTACCTCCTCGTGCTCCTCCTTCGAGGAAGTGGTGAGTCACCTCCCCCGTGCCCCTCCCTCGTACCTCCTCGTGCTCCTCCTTCCCTCCGTACCCCTTCTTTCTCGTGCTCCACTTCCCTTTCAGGAAGCCATAGGCGAGTCACCTCCTCTTCCTCTCCGTGTGCCCTCTCCTCTCCTCCCTCACTATCGCAACATCTGTCTCCCGCTCCTTCTCCCCCTCACTCGTCCTCACGTCCCTCTCTCTCTTCCTCCCGCATGCCCCTCTCTTCTACTTGACCGAAACATCGATCAAAGCGCAGGTTTCGGAAAAGGGGGGAAAAAAAAATCAAAAAAAGAAACACGCTGCCGTCACGCCCCCTCCTGCTCTCCCGTCCTCCCACTAACTCGTCTCGTGGCCCCCTTCTGTGTCCGTCCTGCGGTTAGCCGCGACCGTAGCCTCGAGGCTGATGCCGCATCCAGAAAATCTGCTGCTGCTAAGAGATTTGTGACAACATTGTGCAGGTGCAAACGTGGCGCCAAAGCATCGAGACTTGAGTACAACTGGATTGTCGTAACTAAAGACTATGTATCTGTCTCTGGAGGAAAAGAGTCGTATGTCGTCTGATGGCCACCCGATTGCTGCGCATGTGCTGCACACAGTAGTGCTCAACGACGAGATTCGATATCTCTCATCGATGGTCTATCGTTTAAGCCGTTGTCGTGTGTGTGTGTTCCGCATCTGTTATTGAAACGGAGACTGCATCATAACATGCTCTTATATGTATTATGACATGGTTATAGGACGCTAGATTTGAGCATGATGATCCGCAATATTGTATTATGACATGTAATGTTAATTGCGGACGTAAGATGTATATATGTTATTGGGGAGACGTGGAAGTGACAATTAAATGCTTTATATGTAATATGATCAATATGTTATTCGGAGCGTAGAAGTGCACATGATTATATGTAGTTATGTGACATAATGTTCATAGAGCGAGTGTGATTCGTAGATGACATTAATGTTAATATGTTATTAATCTACATATGTTATTGGTACCTAGAATGACATATATGTGTATAACATATTAAGACATAATGTTATTAGACGTGATTTGGACATCTATGTTATATGGTATTATGACCATTATGGTTATTGGATCGTAGATCGACATTTATGATTATAATGTAATTTATGACATATGTCTATTGGACGCATAGATGACATTATGTTATAAAGTATTATTGACATTGAGTGTTATTGGACGTAGATGAGACAATTATTGTTATATTCGTAGGTGGCATCTAACACTCAGTGCTTAATTGAACGCTAGCATGACATTATATTGTATTATGTTATGTATTTACACTTGACATAATTGTATTTGAGGAACGTCAGGTGACATTATGTTATAGTGTATTATGTTAACATAGGTGTTCGGTTTTTGACGTCACGATGACATTATGTTAATATGTATCATGACGAATAAGGATTAATTTCGACTTAGAGTGACATTATGCTGTGAGTGAGTGTATTTATGGACATACACCTGTATGAGATCTGGACGTAGATGATCTATGTATTGATGTATATAATGTTATATAAATATGACATATTGTGTAAAATAGAAAAACTATATGATGGCATAAATTATGTTATATGTATTAGACATATGTTATTGGACAGTTAGAATGACATTATGCTCACTATTGATATTAAGAAATAAATGTTACTTGCGATATCGTTAGCGGGACGCACATTATGTTATATATTATACATTATGTTGATTGGACGTAAAAGATGACATTAATGTGTGAGTATAGGACGTAAGGTACATTATGTTGAGATATGGATATGTAATGGACATACAAGTCGTATACTTGTATCAGAGATCTACACGTTAGCGGTGACATCATGTTATATGTAACATTGAAAGACTCGAGTGAGACATGTTATTGAGCGGACAGTAGATGACATTATGTTATATGTTAGATACCATGCACACACGAGTAATATGTTGACTCTGGACGTATGAATCTACATCATAGTCTATATGTAGTTATTAATGACATATGTTTATTGAACGTAGGATGACATTTATGCATTAGTATATAGATTATGACCACATCATGTTATCTGTGACGTAGATGACATTATGTTATACTGTATTATGACAAAATGTTAATTGGACGTGAGAGTGACTACTTATAGTTATATGTGTATTTGACAATAACGTTATTGGAGCACGGTAGAATTGAACTACTATGATGTTTAAGCGTATGTACTTCTATGACTACTAGAGTAATGAGTTATAATATGGGACTCTAGATGACATTATATTGAGGTATCGTGGTATTGATGATCATATGTTTTATTAGGTGACGTAGAATGACATTATGTTGATAAATGGTATTTATGACTAGTCACGTAGTTATTCGGAGACGTAAGATGGACATTATGTTGAGTACTGCTATGTGTTAATGACATATTTATTGAGCGGACGTAGATGAACAGGTTATGTTAGTAGTGATATTATGGAGGAGTATGTTTTATGGCAACGTAGATGACAATGATGTTATATGGGAAATCTAATGTTAATGACATATTTCTTGGACGGCGTAGCACTGACACTTATGTTATAATCGTTATGTACTGTGATGACAAATCGTTAAGTGGAATATACCGGTAGCATGACATCATATTTTATACTGCCATGTATTATGACAATATGTCCTAGTTGGACGTAGATGACATTATGTATTATATGTATTTAGACATGAACATTATTAGGTATTATTAGAGGACGAGGGATGAACATGGTATGTTAGTGAGTGTAGATTTATGACAAATTTATTGGACGTAGATGAAACATTATAAGGTTTTCTTGTTATATGTATTATTCATATGTTGATTGGATCAACGTAGATCGAACATTATGTTATAATGTATTATTGACACTAGTGTTAGTTTTGGAACGTAACATCGAGCATATGTTAATTGGACTTAAGAATGACATTATGTTATATGGTATTTGACAATATGTTATGATGATCTATTATGCGTTATATGTTAATTAACAACGATAAGTGTTTATTGGGAGCGTAGATGACAACATATGTTATTGGACGTAGATGACATTATGTTATATGTATTATGACATACGTTATTGGACGTAGATGACATTATGTTATATGTATTATGACATATGTTATATGTATTATGACATAGGTGGTATGATTCGCGAGCGAGATGACGATTATGTTATATGTATTATAGAACATATGTTATATGTATTATGAACATAGTGTTATTTACGTGAGCATAGGACATTATGTTATTAGCGGAGTGTAATTGATGACATATGTTAATATGTATTCATGTACATATAGTTATTCAGGGCGGTAAGATCTAAAATTATAGTTAGTGAATGTAGAGTCAATGACTATGACTGTTACATCATTATTGTACATGACATATGTATATGTATTATGACATATGTGTATATGTATTTAATGATCATAAATCTTATGTGGACGGTAAGGTGAGCATTATGTCACAGGCAATTAGTATGAATAGTGTTATATGTATTAATGAACATATGTTGAGTATGAATGGACATATAAACTGGTGTCATTACAATGTATGGTATCATATGGTTATTGGACCCGCTAGATGACATTCGACTACCGAATCGTTGCGTATGACATGTGCATGTGACGATGCGCCCTTTTTTCGATTTGCAGGTGCGCCAAAGAGGGCGTCGACGGCAGCAGCGCCACTAGCCGCGTGGGTAAAGGCTAACGTGAAGTACTCCTACGTCCTGGAAAAGATATCGCCATTGACAACAGAACAGAAGAAACTGCAGAAGTATGCAATCGCTGAGGGTTGTAGTTAGTGGGGGGAGGGGGGGAGGGGGGCGGTTGCCCCTGCCACCTTAGCAGTGGCTCTTTATCCACTCCTGCAACAGAAAATGCTGAAAACATACAAATGTAGTGTTTATGTACATGTGACTCTCTCACTCTCACTTCTTTCTTCTCGCTTCTTCTCTCGCTTATTCCTATTTGTTTATTTGTCCTTTTCCCACTGACTCCGCTTTGCTTATTTCCTCTTTTCTCACTTATTTGCTTTCTTCTCGCTCGTTCCTCACTGATATGAAACCCGTCGAAGCATTTTCACCGACAGATGCAGTCTCTCATTCGTCGCTAATAATGACTGTCGAAATGATGTCAAAGTGTACCTTAATCACTTTACAGAATATGCTGAAGTTTTTTTTGTAACAATTTTTTCTTCATGTTTTGTAATGTTTATTAATAGCAATGTTTTGTAGTGTATCACTCAGAAATTTTATCATCTTAACTGCTCAACACGATTTCATTTATCCAATTTTTTCTCCATGAAAAACACTGTCGTGAGTACATATGCTTGTATTTGAATTACATGCAGTAAAGATTTAATAATAATAATGGAAATTCTCGCAGGAACCTGTCCAAGGCCGAGTCTCAGATGCAGGACCTGAGCAAGGGCCTCTCCAAGGTCGACCAGAAGGTCGAGAAGCTGCGACAGAAGTTTGAGAAGTTCACGAAGGAGGCGGCGGCGATAAAGATCAACCTTGATCGCGAGAACGAGACGCTGGAGGCGGCAGGCAACCTCGTCGGCAAACTGGAGGGAGAGTTTCATCGCTGGAGCAAGCAGGTGAGGTGGGGGAGGCGGTGGGAGGTGGGAGAGCTAGGTGAGGTGAGAGGTGGGGTGGGAGGGGGGGTGGGGGAGGTGGGAGGGGAGGG
>NW_014578463.1:10320-14567 GCF_000485595.1 Priapulus caudatus
CTCTAGATCTGTACGTGTCTGTCCCTAATCTAGACACCGTCACTAGACACCCTGATCCCTGTCTGTCCCCCTGGCGACCCTGTGTGTCTGTAGACCCTCTTACATATCTGTGCTCGGCCGTTGTTACAGGGATTCGATCTACGTCGCTTCCTGAGTACGGAGAGCGATCAGCTGACGTGGAAGGCTGAGGGTCTTCCTAGTGACGACCTCTCAATGGAGAACGCTGTCGTTATACTGCAGGTGAGGTGTTGTTACACACGTGCATTAATTGTTACCTGTGCTCCGTAGAGAGATTAGTTCTTACCTGGGCACACAGGGGGGGGGGGTGGCTCTTACCTGTATATTGGTACACAGATGAACTCTTATCTATACAGGTTAGCTGTTACTTGTAGATCGTTACACAGGTGAACACTTATACATGTTAATTGTTTGTTACACAGCTTAGCTCTTGTCCTTGCATCATTATACAGGTTAGCTGTTATCTGTACATTATTAAACAGGAGGCAAAAACAAATAATAGGTGTGTTTCCTATTGCATCGAAAACAAAAGTAGGGTAGGTAGGTAGGAATATTTTTATTTTTTATATATATTATTTTAATATCCCTCTGATGCATGCTATAAAGTGGTGTCTAGGTAGGGATAAGTTAGTAAGCAAGTCCAGAACGTGTTTGTAGTAAAATATCAGTTTTGTCTGTCAGATTTCAAATTAAAAAACCTTTTTTTTTTTCTTTTTTTTTTGAAAAAAAAAGTTTTGGGTCAGCCCTAATAATCTAGGGACGGTCGGTCGACCGGAAACACCCATTTTTTTGTTTGGCCTTAGCTGTATCTCCGTACACAGACGAGATCTCACCTGTGTATTGTTACATAGGTTATAGCTGTTGCCTGTACATCGTTAAACAGACGACATCCATGCCTTCATTCTCACGTAGCTGGGATAAATGCAGTCTACCTCGTAGCCATGGTCTAGCTGTCACAGGGAAGCACGGCCCGCATAGTATGGTAGAGCTACGGGTTATGTTCCCACTACCTCGCTATCAGATACGGGTTTCATCCTAGCGCAGTCCCCAGAGCAGAGGCGTGATATATTTAGCTGTGCATGTAATGACAAGTCGTGTAGCTGACATATGTTGGTGATGTGTAGGAGGACCGTGCCCCCATGTTAGTTCATCACCTAACATAGCATGGCCAACGTTTGGGAATTTAGCTAGGTCATTCATGAGCTAAAAATGTGCAGATGGTATCGTGTTGTTGTCATGCATATTTGTTGTTGTAAGAGCAATCAATGGTAGGGCAGGCTCTACGCATGGAGGTTTAATTGCAAACGTATCCGTAACAAGTGTAATTGCACGTTTCGTATGTTATGTATATACAATATTTGTGTATAGTTTGGTATTTGTGGCATACCTTTGACTTAAGTGAACATGAATGTGCATCTATGTGAAGTATAATATGCAGTATATTGGTGTTAGTGTCTAAAGTAATGTAATAACATACCGTGATGCACGAACAGGCATGCTAACGAATATGTTGTAATACAATAATGTAACTGTTGCTCTGTAACGTAACGTATTACTTTATTCGATGTTTCTCTGTATCTCTCTCTCTCTCTCTCTCTCTCTCTCTCTCTCCTTTTCTGTCGTACAAATACGCTTTACGGTGGGACGTAGACGTGCAATTTCCCTCTAACGGTAAGACAGGGCCACGGCTCCACGAGGCTTGCTGTGTGCTCACTCATTCCGATGCTTCAGCGTAGTGTGTGTGGCTTCTAGTTTGTCTGTGCCGCTGCAGGTAGATCGCCCTCCTCGCCAGGTGGCGCTATAAACTCTCCCGTCGTAGGGTCCCTATATACAGATATATATTTGTATATAGGGACCCTACCCCGTCGTAAACTGACCGTGCTTAGCTTGTTGTAGCAGTGCTTCACGAGAGATGGCGCTATGTGACATATAGCATTAATATCTATAAGTTGAGCTCGTAGGGTCTATGTCCCCTGACCGCTGTTTGACCTGGCTCGTTTAGCTATTTCTGACTAACCCTAACCCTAACCCTAACCCTAACCCTAACTCTAACCCTAACCCATATATATATATATATATATTAGTCAGAAATAGCTAAACGAGCCAGGTCAAACAGAGGTCAGGGGGACATAGACCTTTAATATCTGCAGAAGTTGAGCGGTGTCACACACATTGCGAGCATTTCATGTGGGGGGAGCTTCGTTTTTTTCTTTGCGAGAGTGCAGTGATTATTATTTTTTTTTTTTTTTGGAGGGTTGCATGTCTGCTACGCGCGTGAGTCTAATGCTGCCTGCAACCCATGATGTCCCTTGTAGTCCCATGCTAGTCCCTTACGTGTGTAGTAATCTACCCTAGCTACTAATTACGCTCTATGCAACACGGCTAGCGTCTCTTGTCAGTGCCCTGTAATGTTGAATGCTGCATTGCGTGGTTTTGTTGAACGATCGTTGACGTGTGTGGGATGATTTTTGTATGTGTCTCACTAACACTCGGTTGTTGTGTGTAACAAAGCTTGCGCTGGCTTGCATATTTAGTGTGCATGTTGTTATTGTGCAATGCAGTGTAATATCGAATAATCAAACGGGCTCCATGTCATCGCGTTTCTATGCATGAATACGTTTAGTAAGAAATAACAAGTGAAAAAGTCGATGTAGCACATTGGGCATTGGAGGCACTATAATATACTATACTAATAAAATATATATATATAAATAATATATAATATAATATACTAGAGATAAGTAGCAACTTCTTAGTATTAATCGAGATTAATAATTAAATCTATCCTTACAAAAGCTAAATATGATGCCAGAGAGTATTTTTTATGATTTTTTTTGTTTAATATATACCTTCGAAGCCAGAAATACATGCATTCACTGACTATAGTACTATTTAATGACATTATTTCCATTTATTGTTGTAGTCCTTTAGTAGGAAAACATCACGAACGTATATCTATACTAATTAAAAACAAAAATTTGATTGCACTAAGATTACAATATATTAAACTATCATGGTGTAATATTACAGTTCTGTAGATATACCTATGATAATATTAGGAGTGTCATAATATCAAGATAATATAGATCTATATTATGGCACTACCGATGATATATAGTAGGTTGGGAGGTAATTAAGCATTGCTAAGCTCGTGAGATTCATAGCATGTTTTTTATTCGCAATCGTTCTCCACGATACTGCAGACGTCTCTGCGCCCCTTCCTCGTCGATCCGTCCTCCCGAGCGACCGAGTGGCTGAAGACACACATGAAGGAGAAGTCCAAGCTAGAGGTCATCAATCAGCAGGTAGGGGGAGCCACACGTCACACACGTGATCGCGGCTGAGCGACGTTAGGCGATGTGTTCGCCGATCCGTTCTTTACCTGGTTTAAGTTCTGCGCAGTATGGAAGGAAGATCGCTCGTTGTTCCATACATTGTTCCGTACGGCACATGGTTTGCAAGCGGGAACGGCAAAGAAGCACCTGCCCTTTGCCAGGAACTTTGCACGATTGGAGCGCTGCAGAACTACCAGATCGTTCCTCAGTTCGTTCTTCTCCATTCGCTCTCACCGGTTTCCTTCATTCGTTCGTTTTTCTCAGTTCGTGCGCACCGGTTCCTTCGTTTATTCGTTCATCTCAGTTCGTGCTCACCAGTTCCTTTGATTGTTCGTTCATCTCTGTTTGTCCTCACCTGGTTCCTTTGTTTGTTAGTTCATCTCTGTTTGTCCTCACCCGGTTCCTTTGTTTGTTAGTTCATCTCTGTTTGTCCTCACCCGGTTCCTTCGTTTATTCGTTCATCTCAGTTCGTGCTCACCAGTTCCTTTGATTGTTCGTTCATCTCCGTTCGCTCTCGCCCAGTTCCTTCATTTGTTCGTTCATCTCTGTTCCCGCTCACCCAGTTCCTTCGTTTGTTCGTTCATCTCCGTTCGCTCTCACCCTTTGTTTGTTCGGCTGCACACAGGATGGTAACTTTGCGACGGCGCTGGAACTGTCTGTCCGGTTCGGCAAGACGCTCATCATACAGGAGATGGACAGCATTGAACCTATGCTCTACCCGCTCCTACGAGCCGACCTCATTAGCCAAGGTAACACCCGCGCGCTGCGGCAGCACGGTTATAGAGCGCGCCACTGTTGCTTGCTCTACCCGCTCCTACGAGCCGACCTCATTAGCCAAGGTAACACCCGCGCGCTGTGGCTGCACGGTTATAGAGCGCGCCACTGTTGCTGAGA
>NW_014578463.1:18412-22599 GCF_000485595.1 Priapulus caudatus
GCTGTCGCGCACACGCTGTCACACACACGCTGTCACACACACACGCTGTCACACACACGCTGTCACACACACGCTGTCACGCACACGCTGTCACACACACGCTGTCACACGCACGCTGTCACACACACACGCTGTCACACACACGCTGTCACACACACGCTGTCACACACACGCTGTCACGCACACACACGCTGTCGCGCGCACGCTGTCACACGCACGCTATCACACGCACGCTGTCACACACATGCGCACGACGCGCTGCAACATACACGTATATATTATATATCTGACATATATATCGACATTATACATCTGTATAGGAGACAAGTGAAGATACTATCAAGGGGTTAATAGTGACAAATGTCAATTGTCAGTTGTCAAATGTCAATTGCCAAATGTCAATTGCCAAATGTCAATTGTCAAATGTCAAATGTCAATTTGTCTTTATTAACCCCTGATATATATATAGTCTGCCTATCATATCAATATATTTGTATAGGAGACAAGTGAAGATACTATCAATGGGTTAATAGTGACAAATGTCAATTGTCAGTTGTCAAATGTCAATTGTCAAATGTCAAATGTCAATTTGTCATTATTAACCCCTGATATATATATAGTCTGCTTATCATATCAATACATCTGTATAGGAGACAAGTATATATCTCCTATATTTCGTATAGATTCTATATATCTCATATATCTCATATGATCCTACATCTCATATAGATCCTATATATCTCCTATATATCTCGATCCTATATATCTCCTATAGATCTCTTATATATCTTTTGTATAGGAGACAAGTGAATTAAGATACTATATAGTCTGCCTATCATAACTTACTCAATTAATATATCTGTATAGGAGACAAGTGAAGATACTTTATAATCAGCCTATGATAATGTTGTGAACATATCTGTACAGTGTGATTGCATGTATGTATGTGTTAATGATACGACGCTGCAATGTTCTGTGTAGGAGAGAAGCGCGTACTTGCCGCTGGCAGAGTTTGGCAGTACGTTGTTCTTCCTCATCTCAGACCTGTGCAAGCTTAACAACATGTACAGATTCAGCCTGGCATCCTTCCTCAGGCTGTTTCAGAGGGCGCTGAAAGCAAGCCAGGTACGTTGGATGCTCGCTTGTTGGCTTAACATTGTCAGTTCCGCAGTACTGTTCTATATTACTATATTTATATTGTTATTCTGTAGTACAATTCTTTAGTACCATTCTGCTTTACTTTTACACTTAATTAGCATTATAGACTACTAGTCCTTAGTACTGCCATTAGCACATCTATACAATGTAAGGATATTATATATAACATTGTATCAGAAGAGAATGAACGAATGTTTTTATTGTGAAAAAAACGTTTTTTGTCGTAAAAAATAAATTGTTTTTATTAACCCCTGGCTGTATAGATACGCTGATACTACTACTCAGTCTCACAGTTTTCTCTGTAAGGATTCTGCAGCATTCGCATTCTATGTCTCATCACTGACATCACGTTGGCAGGACTCTGGCAACATGGAGACACGTATCAGCTCTCTCATCACCAGACTGCAGTACTTTGTCTACGAGTACATCAGCCGCTCCCTCTTCAAGTCCGACCGTCTCATGTTCGCGCTGCACATGGCCCACGGTCTATACCCGGACGAGTTCAAGGAAAACGTACGTGCCGAGGGGGTTGTGGGATCGTGTGCGGCTGGGCTAGCAGACGACGTGAGCGCAGCGTTCCCATAGCAACGGCGGGCTCTCTTACTTGAGGCAGAAGAGCAGGAATGCGAGTGGGTGGGCGTCGGTATGGCGGACAGTAATCGTTGTAAAAGGTGGGGTAAGTGTGGGCAGCGAAAACTGGACCCACATCGGGTAGAAAAGGCAGGGGTAAGTTAAACATTAGGTAAAAGGTGGGGGTAAATTAAACATTCGGTTAAAGGTGGGGTAAGTGTGGGCACAGAAAACTGGACCCACGTCGGGTAGAAAAGGCAGGGGTAAGTTAAACATTAGGTAAAAGGTGGGGTAAGTTAAACGTTAGGTTAAAGGCAGGGGTATTAAGTGTGGGCATGGAAACAGATGCCCACGTCAGGTGGCAAAAGCTGGGACAAGGTGTACGGGAAACAAAAACTATGCCATCGAGTGAAAACTTGTGCTTACGAGCGAATGCTTGGTGCTGGGTAGCACACGATTGCAGCCTTGTCTTGACCGTCGTCTAGCCTTAATCTTTTTTTTGCATGTAATGTTCAAAAAAATCAATCGGGCAAAAAGCATCAATGTTTTATTGTTGTAGCGCTTTCATCCGTGTATATTCGCACGCGATTTCGGACGATCGGTCAAGGTGCGCTGGCAAAGCTACGACAGTCCTCTTGATTTCACTGCGTTGGTTTTGCAGGAGTGGGAAGTGTTTGTCGGCTTGGCCGTGGCCGATGCAAAGTCGTTCACTACATTGGAGCCGCTGCCTAGTTGGATAGATGAGGGTAGGAACACTGCGGTGCATCAGTTGAGGGTGAGTGTATATAATTAACTCATTAAATAAGTTCATTCGGTTGGTAGATAATATAGCAATCTTGGTTAATTTGTACTCAACCGTGTTGATCAAAACGTACTGCTGAAATGCGTGACCGGTGAGTGTATAGATTGGTCAGATTTAGGTGCCTTATGTGATAGTTAATCGTGAATTTAATGAATGTGATCGGTAATCTTTTGCTATAAATAATGTTGACCCTGTCATAGCTATGAAGTGGAACTGAATGTATAAAGGAGCGCCGGTGCTGGTGCTACTGTTCCTACGTTGTTAGATTGATGTTATTGTTAATTGCTATTGCGTTGATATTCCTGTTTATTAGTTTTTGGTTGCTAGCTAATGCCCTTATATTGAGGTCAATATAACATCGTTATTGAACTTAGCCTTGCATTAGTTGTGCTTGGAGCGTAGAATTTCTGTAAAGGTGTTTCTACAGAATCGTTATGAATTGCCGTTTCTCTTGCAGACGACGTTCCCAAATCTGGCACAGGTCATTGACCTGGGAGACAGCGGTCTCTGGAAGCAGTTCTCGAAGAGCAGTCACTGTGAGCAGGAGATTCCTGAGCGCGTCGTCCAGAAGCTGACTGCCTTCCAGCAGGTGCTGCTGGTTCAGGCTCTCCGGCCTGACCGCCTACAGTCAGCCATGAACCTGTTCGGACAGAGAGTGCTGGGTACGTCCATCACGCTCCTAGGCCCTAATCTCAAAAATAATATCAAAAATATAATAATAAAGTTAATTGTGTAATATTGTAATCAGGAGTGTATAATAATATCGATCTAATATATATATATATGATATAATATAATGTTAAACAGAAATAAATATTATTATTCTAAGTCTAATGTATTGTGACATTTGCGTGACACTGCTTTAAGGATTTTTATGATTTTTTAGTCTTACAGTGTCGTAATTATTTGTGATGTTTCTAACAACGGGTTTTTGGTTTAATGGTGAAGGAACCTGTAGTGACCTTATGAAGGTCCAACACTGGATTATTTTTAGTTTGTCTATGGAATTAGGTTGAAATTGTTTGTCGTGGTTTGTCTTTCAATCTAGTGTAGAACTGTACTCGTTTTATCTATGGATCTATAGTGGATTTCTTCTTGGTTTGTGTATAGGTCCAGGAGGTAGGTTTTAGATTTTTCCGTAGTGCTCGAAATTATTTTGGGTTTATCGACAGTCGCAAACAAGCAGTCATGCACACACGCGAAACAACTGGATTTATTTACTTTCATCAGTTCTACTCAATCGATTGATAATCTCATGTCTCGATCCTCTTCATGGCAATATGAAAGCTATCTTAGTGGTTGGCTGTGTTCACTGGTTAAGCTTAGTAAGTATAGTGATCGTGGTTTAATTACTCGTTGGCTGTGTTCACTGGTTGAGCTTAGTAAGTAGTGATCGTGGTTTACTCGTTGGCTGTGTTCACTGGTTGAGCTTAGTAAGTATAGTGATCGTGGTTTACTCGTTGGCTGTGTTCACTGGTTGAGCTTAGTAAGTAGTGATCGTGGTTTAATTACTCGTTGGCTGTGTTCACTGTGTTGAGCTTAGTAAGTATAGTGATCGTGGTTTAATTACTCGTTGGCTGTGTTCACTGGTTGAGCTTAGTAAGTAGTGATCGTGGTTTAATTACTCGTTGGCTGTGTTCACTGGTTGAGCTTAGTA
>NW_014578463.1:24713-31067 GCF_000485595.1 Priapulus caudatus
GAGAGAGAGAGAGAGAGAGAGAGAGAGTACTTGTTGTAAGCACGGAACTTGCTATAACGATAGTAATAAATAGTATTATAATATGTGATGATCAGACATCAAAAGCAATCTGTGATTGTGTATGCTCTCCTTTTGCATACTTCACTACGACTGCCTAAATATTCCCTACCTATATACGTACCACATTGCATGTTACTGAAAGCAATTGTGACCCGCTCCAGCATAATATGGACTAAGTCGCAATTATGTCATTGTTTTGAGTAATGAGCACGCACACATGTCAATGCTGAAAATGGCCTACCTGGACAAAAATGAGATTTTTACAAAAATAAGTTCCTAAGTGCATATTTAATCCGGATATATAGGTTCAGATATCTCTAGATTATTATGGTCATTTTTTTTTTTTAAGGGCCTTTGACTGCTCATCCCCGACTGGGCCCTTTACCCGGAACGCTTTATCTCAAAAGCTGCATATTCCGGAATAAGTCGGTTTCCCATCTTCAAATTGCTGTAGATCGGTCAATTCTTTAGATATAGCCAAATATTATATATCATTTTAAAGGTAATTAAATGATCTATTCAGGTTTTGCTGGAGCAGGTCACAATTTTGATGATACCTCCCCACTCCCGCCCGCATCCTAACCGCTCGCGCACATCTGACGATCCGTCGTCACTTCTCGCGTAGGTTGCGATGGGGCAGGGTCAGCAGCAGAGGGCGCTACAGCTGCTGCGTCAGTGCGCGGAGACGGGGGAGTGGCTGTGCCTGAAGAACCTGCATCTGGTGACGGCGTGGCTGCCGACGCTCGAGAAGGAGATCAACGGTCTGCGAGCGAACGACGCATTCCGACTGTGGCTCACTGCTGAGGTGCACGACAAGTTCCCTCCGATCCTGCTGCTCCACAGGTCTGAAGCGTCAACGTACGACGTAGCGTGCACGTACAAGTTCCCTCCCTATCCTGCTGCATGTCCAAGCTGAGGTCAACGTACGAGGTTAGCTTGGTTGCACGGACATTAGTTCCTCCAATCACTGCTGCAGTCCCAGCGTGAACGGTCACGTACGAGGTAGTGTGCACGACAAGATTCGCCTTCGATTCCTGCTGCAGTCCAGCGTGGAAGGTCACGTAACGAAGGTTATGTAGTGCACGACATAGTCCTCCAATCCTGCTGCACGTCCGCTGAAGGTCACGTACGAGGTTTAGCGTGCACGACACAGTTCCTCGATCTGCTGCTCGTCCAGCCTGAAGGTCACTGTAACGAGCCGTAGGCTTCTCTCGTGCACGACAAGTTCCCTCATATCCTTGCTGCAGTCCAGTCTGAATGAGTCACGTTACGCAGCGGGTAGGTGCACGACAATTTCTTTCAATCCTGCCTGCAGTCCAGCTCTGAAGGTTACGTACGGTACGTGTGCATGCAGTATCCTCCATCCTGCTGCAGTCCAGCCTGTAAGGTCAGTACGAGGTAGTTGTGCACGACTAATGATTCCTCATCCCTGGCTGCGTCCAGTCTGAGGTCACGTACGAGGTAGGTGCACGACAATGTTCCCTACCGATCCTGTCTGCAGTCCAGCACTGAAGGTCACGTAGTAGGTAGCTTTGCCCGTTGCTGCCGACAAGTTCCTCGGATCCTGCTGCCAGTCACATGTCTGAAGGTCACATACGAGGGATTAGGTGCACGACAAGTTCCTCCAATCTGCTGCAGTCCAGTCTTAAGGTCACGTACGGGTAAGGATTCGTGACGACCAAGTGTCCTTTCAATCCTGCTGCAGTCCAGCCTGAAGGTTACGTACGGTACGCGTGCATGACAAAGTTCCATCAATCCTGCTGCCAGTCCAGCCTGCAAGCGTCACGTTACGAGGTAGTATGTGCACGGACATTCCTCCAATCCTGCTGCAGTCCAAGTTTTGAATGGTCACATACAGCGTAGCTGTGCACGACAAGTTCCAGTCAATCCATGCTGCATCAGTCCAGTTCTGAAGGTCGACGTACGAGGTAGCGTGGCACGACAAGTTCTTCCAATCCTGCTGGCAGTCCAGCCTGAAGGGTTCGTACGAGGTAGTTGCATGACAACGTTTCCTCCATCCTTGCTGCAGATCCAGCCTGAGGTCACGTACGATCGGTAGTTACTCTGTGCACGACAAGCTTCCCTCAATCCTGCTGCAGTCCAGTCTGAAGGTCACTGTATACGAGGTAGGTGCATTGACAAGTTTCCCTCATATCCTGCTGCAGTTCCAGCCTGAAGGTTACGTACGCCAGGTAGGTCAGGGCAGACACAGTTGCCATGACGATCGAGTGTTTGCTGGCTGCTGCGAGGAGCAGTCGCCACATGGCAATTGAGGTAGGTGGCACATGCAGCAATTCGTCACCTTGGTGATTTAAGATAGTTGGTGACATGGGTTACGGTTGCTTGACGCATCAGGTAGCGGCAGTTATGTCAAGTGTGGTTGCCGTGACGATCAAATCCGTCGCGCGACAAATGCAAGCTGCGGTTTTGCCGTGACGATTGAGGTAGGTTGCAGACGCAGGCACATTCACGGTGGCCATGGCGGTGGCTGGTCGCCATCCAACAACATATCTGCCATCTATTACTTTAGCCAAACTCTACAGATGCTATCGGCGTGACGAAACGATCGTAACGTTACGTAATCAATGTTTCAGGCGCCACCTGGTGTCAAGAAGAACCTGCAGCGGACGTACGAGTCATGGCCGGCTGATTACATCGCTAAGGGAGGCAGCGTGCTGCGAGCGCAGGCGTTGTTTGCGCTCGCCTGGTTCCATGCCATCACCCAGGAGAGACGCACGTACATACCTCAGGTAGGTACATACCCCAAGTAGATACATATACCCCAGGTAGAGATACATACCCCAGGTAGATACATACCACCAGGTAGATACATACCCCAGGTAGATTCAATACCCGGTAGATAACATACCTCAGGTAGATACATACGCCCAGGTAGAATACATTACCTAGGTAGGTATCATACCTCCAAAGTAGATACTTACCACCAGGTCAGATACAATACTGCCAAGTAATACATAACCCCAGGTAGAATACGTACCCAGGTAGAACAGTACCCCAGGTAGATACATAACCTCAGGTAGATACGTAGCCACCAGGTAATACCATACCTCAGGTAGAATAACATACCTCAGGTAGATACATACCCCAGGTAGATACATACCCCCAGTAGAAATCCATAACCCCAGGTAGATACATACCTCAGGTAGAATACATACCGGTTGGATCGAGGTCCAGGTAGATACATACGACCAGAGGTAGATACATACTCCCAAAGTAAGATACATACCGCCAGTAGCAATAACATACCTCAGGTAAGTCTGTGAGAGTTACACAGAAAGCGGATGAGCTTTGGCCATCGACTTCATCGCGTATCAAACATCTAACTCGTCGTATTCATGAAGAATATTATTAATATATATATATATAATTATATATATATAATATATATATATATATTATATGTAATTAGGCCTATATATTTTTCTAGTTTTACTTATATGTTTACATATTTACTGTAACTGCAAGCAGGTAAGCGGCCGTACACACATGTACGTGTCACGCTGAGGAATGTCTATGTCGAAAAAATACCAGGTGGGGGTCATCCTGATTGATCCAGGCAAGGATTCTAACAAGTAGGCAAAGAATCACATCCCACCGGCCAGCTGCTCAATCTTGTATCGATAATTCCTGGTGCTGAGCTGTGCGTAGCTATGGTGACATCGTCGTCTGATTATACAAGGGTTGGACCGAAAGTTTTACGGAGTTTTTTTCCAGACTGGTGACCTGAGAGCAGCATCCGAAATCATCGATGTACTCGCGATAAAGTCAGGTCAGTGCCAATAACCTCATTAATTAAGCATTGCATAAATTAAAGTATCAATCAAAGCATCACATAATTACAGTCTTCATTAAGTGCCACATATTAAATTAATACAATATATTTTAATTACTATAATAACATGTAAATTAAATAAATGATGTAATTAATAATCGCGTCACCATCCTCTGTTCCCAACGCGATCGGCGGAAAAAAAACGACGCCCGACTCACGTTCGTCCTCTACTTCCAGGGGGCAGCACCATCCGCTGGCCGTTCATCCACGGCTTGTTTGAGAGCGCCATCTATGGCGGCCGCGTCGACCAACGGGGAACCCGTTTGACGTGCGCGTGTTGCAGTCGTACCTCCAGCAGCTGTTCACAGGGGAGCAGCTGAGCGGGCGTGCGCGTGCGGGAGCCGGGATGCTGCCTGCTGGCACCGACCTGCCCGCATCCACCACACACGCTGTGAGTTGCAGCATCGCCCCCGGCAACGCGTTACGTACTTCCTGCCATGCCGTGTCGCCGCCTAGGGAGAGAGAGAGTGAGGTAGAGGTAGAGTGACAGGGAGAGAGAGAGAGAGTGGAGACAAGGAGAGAGAGAGATAGAGAAAGAGAAGAGTAGCGAGAGAGCGAGAGAGAGAGAGAGACAGGGGGAGAGAGAGTGAAGTAGAGGTAAGAGTGACAGGGAGAGAAGAGAGATAGAGACAGGGAGAGAGAGAGATCAGAGAAAAGAGTGACAGGAGAGAGAGAGAGAGGAAGAGACAGGGAGAGAGAGAGAGATAGAGAAAGAGTGAACAGGGAGAGAGAGAGAAGAGAGAGAGAGAGACTAAGGGAGAGAAGATAGAGAAAAAGAGTGACAAGGGAAGAGAGAGAGCGAGAGAGAAACAGACAAGATAGAGAGAGAGAAGAGAAAGAGAGAAGGAGCGAGAGGTAAGAGACAGGGAGAGAGTGAGAGAGAGAGAAAGAAGAAATATATATAGACGAGAGGTAGAGACAGGGAGAGAAGAGGAGAGAGAAGAGAGAGAAACAGAAGAACAGAATAAGAGAGAAAGAGAAAAAAAACAAGACAGATAAAGAAGATAGAGAGGAGAGAGATTGAGAGACAGAGAGAGAGAGCGAGAGAGAGGTGGGAGAGAGACAGAGAGAGAGCGCGACAGCGCGGCGGTGGAACGATCGCCAGCATTTCGTCTCCCCCCGCCCCCCTGCTCCGGGTGTCATGGGAGCTGACGTCGGCTGTGTTCTTGTTACAGGATTACTTGGAGGTGATATCGCGGCTGGACGACGAAGACAAGCCGTCGTACTTCGGACTGCCGGCAACATCGAGCGATCGACGCAGCGAGTCTTCAGCTCACAGGTGAGCGTGTGAGCGCGGCTCTCATGCACCGCCGCCCCCGCTGCTATTGCCACCGCCGCTACATCGGCAGCTCTCATGATATGTCGGTTGGCGGCAGGGGGAAAAATTTCTTTTTTTTTCGCGGGAGCTCTTTTTCAAAAATCTGGAAAATTTAGCTCAAGTCAAAANGTTGTCACGTAATGTACTGACCGATCATCGTGGCGTGGTGTTGTGTACTGACCGGTTGGTGTGTTGTTGTGCGTCAATGATGAGTCATTGTGTTGTGGTGTGTGTCAATGATGAGTCATTGTGTTGTGGTGTGTGTCAATGATGAGTCATTGTGTTGTGGTGTGTGTCAATGATGAGTCATTGTGTTGTGGTGTGTGTCAATGATGAGTCATTGTGTTGTGGTGTGTGTCAATGATGAGTACTTGTGTTATGGTGTGTGTCAATGATGAGTCCTTGTGTTGTGGTGTGTGTCAATGATGAGTCATTGTGTTGTGGTGTGTGTCAATGATGAGTACTTGTGTTTTGGTGTGTGTCAATGATGAGTCATTGTGTTGTGATGTGTGTCAATGATAAGTCCTTGTGTTGTGGTGTGTGTCAATGATGAGTCATTGTGTTGTGGTGTGTGTCAATGATGAGTCCTTGTGTTGTGGTGTGTGTCAATGATGAGTCCTTGTGTTGTGGTGTGTGTCAATGATGAGTCCTTGTGTTGTGGTGTGTGTCAATGATGAGTCCTTGTGTTGTGGTGTGTGTCAATGATGAGTCATTGTGTTTTGGTGTGTGTCAATGATGAGTCCTTGAGTTGTGTTGTGTGTCAATGATGAGTCCTTGAGTTGTGGTGTGTGTCAATGANCACCTACCTCGTACGTGACCTTCAGGCTGGACTGCAGCAAGATTGGAGGGAACTTGTCGTGCACCTACCTCGTACGTGACCTTCAGACTGGACTGCAGCAGGATTGGAGGGAACTTGTCGTGCACCTACCTCGTACGTGACCTTCAGACTGGACTGCAGCAGGATCGGAGGGAACTTGTCGTGCACCTACCTCGTACGTGACCTTCAGACTGGACTGCAGCAAGATCGGAGGGAACTTGTCGTGCACCTACCTCGTACGTGACCTTCAGACTGGACTGCAGCAGGATCGGAGGGAACTTGTCGTGCACCTAAGCAGTGAGCCAC
>NW_014578463.1:31210-35601 GCF_000485595.1 Priapulus caudatus
GTGTGTGTGTGTGTGTGTGTGTGTGTGTGTGTGTGTGTGTGCATGCGTCCGTGCTTCCGTGCGTCCGTGCGTGCGTGCGTCCGTGCGTGCGTGCGTGCGTGCGTGCGTGCGTCCGTGCGTGCGTGCGTGCGTGTATATATATATATATAACTAGACGGAGTCGGCTTGTTTCCGTGCGCAGGGAGGTGAAGACATCGATGGACAACCTGAAGTTTGTCGCGTCGTGGCAGGGTAAGATCGGTGGTGCTACTAGCGCCCTCACGCTCGGCGGACTGCAGCTAGAGGGATGCACGTTCGACGGTGCCCGTCTGTCTGAGAATCAGCGAGATTCAGCCAGCGTGTCCGCCATACCGCCGTGCCTCGTAGCCTGGATGCCCAAGGTACGCACTACTTATCTAACTACAGGCTTGCATAAGGCCAAAACAAAATTTAGGTGTGGTTACGGTTTCCCGACCGACCCTATTGATTCCCAGCGACCCTAAACATTTTATTGTCAATTTTCTTTAAAGTAAAAAAAAATATATATAAAAAAATAAAAATTAATTGGACAGATTCCTGGTCTTCAAAAGGCAAGACGCACATCCTTCAGGAAGCATGGTTCGTAATAAAATTATTTCAAAGAACAATAAAAGTGTTTTCCCTACGTACCTATTTTTTTCCGGCATGTAACGGTAACCACACATATATTTTGTTTTGGCCTAACTACAGGCTTATATTTATCTACAGGCTTATACCTATCTACCAGCTACTATTATTGTTTATTATTATTATTATTATTATTATTATTTACCTATAACAACAGGCATGGTGTACGTGTGCAGAGCCGACAACTCTGAATGGTTTAAGCCATCTCTGCACGCACGCACGCATACGTGTTGCATGCCAATACCAGCACTTGCGAATATTCGCACACGATTCTAAATTCAACATAAGGAGAATACGTGCACGTATCGTATGCTAGTACGTGCACACACACACATTTGCGTGCAACTTGCGTCTGTGGTGATCACGGGCTTAAAATTGCAGTGCGACATTCGTTAGAGTACATCAGACGTGTATGCTGGGCCAGTTTATCTTACATTGCATGTTGTGTGACAGTGGACAGAGGTTGTACCTCTAAGTTTTCAGTACCAATAGAGCTGTCTTTACCTATAACCACCTCTCACATCATAGTTGAACCGGACAGGTGCCATTGTCTATGCCTATTTTCAACTTTACGTGTCGTCATCGCGCCCAATAGATGTCGCCGGTGTTCACCGATGCGTCATCGCTCATTGTCGGCCATGTTGTTGCAGAGTTCACCTGACCCCTACCGGCCGGAGGATGTCATCTCACTGCCCATCTACTTCAACAGTGACCGCGAGCGAATTGTCGCTAAGCTCGATGTGCCCTGCGGAGGAAACCAAAACAAGTGGCTGCAGTGCGGCGCTGCGCTCTTCCTCAAGAACATATGAGCATCTCTGGTGATCGTGCGAGCGATCGGCCGTATCGTGCTGTTCTGTAAGAACATATGAGCATCTTCAGAGTGGTGACATGAATGCTCACTGTTCTGTAAGAACATATGAGCATCTTCAGAGTGGTGGCATGAATGCTCACTGTTCTGTAAGAACATATGGCATCTTCAGAGGGTGGCAATGAATGCTCTCACCTGTCTGTAAGCATATGAGAAAATCTTCAGAGTGGTGCAGTGAATGCCACTGTTCTGTAAGAACATTGAGAATTTCTAAGAGTGTTGCTTTAATACATAGTCATATTTTATTTATTTGTTTACCTCTGCTGCGTGCACATGCAGTAGTGAAAGTGAGTGTACCTGCGGTTTATTTATAACAATAAATAATTGTTTATTGTCTGCGTTTTCAGATTTTTTTGTGGGACAATCTGCCGTGCATCACGTTTATTTTAGTAATGATGCCTGTTACGATGGCTCGTTAAGGCCATACTGTCCTGTGATAGCTTGTAACCTGCACTGTATTGTGATGCCTTGTTTTACACTACACTGTATTGCGATGCCTAGTTTTACACTACACTCGTATTGCGATGGCTTTAGTTTTACACTACACTGTATTGCGATGCCTAGTTTTACACTACACTGTATTGCGATGCCTAGTTTTACACTACACTGTATTGCGATGCCTGGTTTTACATTACACTGCTCTGTGATGCTTAGTTAGGACTGCACTACCTTGTGCTCCTGTATACAATTGTGTGCTGCATAGACTACATTAATTTACTGTACCTCGGTTGCATTATTAGGTGTGTTCAGGCGAATGCGAAATCCGTTTTATCTCTGTCGAACAAAAGACCCGGAGGTAAGCTGACTTGTACCGGACCCACCGATTCTTTATCATTGTTGTTGGCAGTAACGAATATTTAGTGCTCTGCTGTGGGAAAGATGGTGTGAAACAATGGGTCCGGCATGCAAGTAAAATCTACCGAACTTACCTAAAGAACGCCTTTGGTCGACGAGTTGGACGAATTTTCGCATTCTCTGTGTTTCATACAGCCTAAGCTAACGTAAACGTCATATACAATACAATACAATACAATACAATACAATACAATACAATACAATACAATACAATACAATACAAATACAATACAAATACAATACAATACATACAAACCGATCCCAAAGTGCATTGCCAATGACTGATGAGTTACTTGCTCTCCACGCTACGTCTGCGATCGCTCGCGCGTTGGTTTTGATCTCATTGAAGTGTATAGCAGTTGTACACTCGAGGCTTGTGAATCTCGAATTAACGCAGTGAATGTTTCCGTCCCAAAATTCCGTCCAAGATTTCTCATCGTTGAATAAACCGAGAAGCGAGAGTATATATCCGTCCAAGTGTCCTAAATGGTCGAAACAACTAACTCTACCCGTGCGTTCATATGATCGTATTAGTGGGAGCATTGTATAATCATGATAACACTTGCTCTGTAGTTGTGTACAATATATGCGTTGTAGTTGTATAGACATGCTCATGATGTAGAATATATAAGCTTGCGAGCGGTCCAAACGTATGTAATTTCATGACGGTGTGCGGACAGCGATGACGTATAGTTTCTTCTCGATCAGCAGAACACGCGAGCACACATTGCATGCAGGCCCAGTCGGGCAGGGGTAAATGCACGCCCGGGTTGTGTTCTGTGCGGTTGAATATGGGAAGTTTGGTAGCCGTTGGCACTGCCAAGCATAACAGCAACTCGCTCCGTGCCCCCGCTAGCTACGGCCCTGTCATGGTGGCTATCTAACAGTCGACTAGAGATGATATGAGAATCATAATATAGATGTCATATTATGACACACCTGATGATATGAGGAGTATCATAATATAGATGTCATATTATGACACTCCTGATGATATGAGGAGTATCATAATATAGATGTCATATTATGACACACCTGATGATATGAGGATTATCATAATATAGATGTAATATTATGACACTCCTGATGATATGAGGAGTATCATAATATAGATGTCATATTATGACACTCCTGATGATATGAGGAGTATCATAATATAGATGTCATATTATGACACTCCTGATGATATGCTAGCAGAATCAACATGACGTCCTCTAGTTCAAGGTCGCTGTAGTCGCTCATATTCCACTGGATCCCACGTCCGCATGGTGTAATCTACCACGCGGCTGATCACGAGGAAATCTGGCGGCCGTTGTCAGAAACATCGTAAAGATAATGTTAAGATTAATGTTAAGACTAATTTTGTTTCTGACAACGGGACCCAGGCTTAAGAAAAGCGATGTATGTTAGTAAACTAAGTGGCTTTGTAGGCGCAAATGAAGCGTTGTTTGGCACGACAAGGCATATGCTTGCTAGATCGACTATTGCTGGATTGATAGCATCACGAGTGCAACGAAACTGCTAGTTTCCTAGTCGCTGGGCTTTACCAACTCGTGCAGAACAAGATACTTAGATAGGTATATGCAGGGGTTAATAATGACAGCCTTGTCAAGTTTCTCATTGTTAACCACTGGTATATGACAAGGGAAACCTGAGTGTCCATGTCACTGTGATAAAGCTTGTGGGGGATAGACTATCCCATATCAGCTTGCCAGTGCGCTGCCCCGCCCATTACATTACACATATATGTCACTCATGTAGCTGTATATGTATGTTCATGCGCATAGCAATGCAATAAATGATTTATTCACTTATGACGTTGTTGCGAGTTTATGCTTTGCAGTTTTTGTGTTTTGTGTGATTGATACGATATCAAGGATTGATCTCATCTTTGTCAATTAAACTTAATTGATCTAAAAGCTTGAAGTTGAGATTAGTGAATGGTGTTACTTCTGATAATATCAGGGGTTAATAATGACAAATATTGTCGCCACCATCCAATGGCGGACTGGAAATGTATGTT
>NW_014578463.1:41099-48700 GCF_000485595.1 Priapulus caudatus
TTCCTCTGTCCCTCCTCCTCCTGGCTTCCTCTGTTCTCCTCCTCTCTGGCTTCCTCTGTCCTCCTCCTCTCTGGCTTCCTCTGTCCTCCTCCCCTCTGGCTTCCTCTGTCCTCCTCCTCTCTTGCTACCTCTGTCCTCCTCCTCTCTGGCTTCCTGTCTTCCTCTTCTCTGGCTTCCTGTCCTCCTCTCTGGCTTCCTCTGTCCTCCTCCTCCTCTGGCTTCCTCTCCTGTCCTCTCTCTCTGCTTCCTCTGTCCTCCTCCTCTCTGGCTTCCTCTGTCCTCCTCCTCTCTGGGCTTCCTCTGTCCTCCTCCTCTCTGGCTTCCTCTGTCCTCTCCTCTCTGCTTCCTCTGTCCTCCTCCTCTCTGGCTTCCTCTTGTCCTCTCCTCTCTGGCTTCCTCTGTCCTCGCTCTTCCTCCTCTGGCTTCTCTGTCCTCCTCTCTGGCTTCCTCTCTCCTCTTCCTCTCTGGCTTCCTCTTTCCTCCTCTCTGGCTTCCTCTCCATCTATTCCCTCTTTCTACCACTCCCTCTCCTCTCTCACACATCCTGCTTCCACCAACTCTAGACACGGTAGAATAATTTATTGAGAAAGTACCAAGATTTAGTAACACTGTTTTATTTTTCAGCTAGAACAGTACCTAGCAAATAATCTTAAACAAGATCCAACCTCTCCCCTCTCTTCTCCCCCTCTTCTCTGGCTTCCTCTCTCCTCCTCCTCTCTCTATCCTTCTATCCTCTCTTTCTACCACTCCCTCTCCTCTCTCACACATCCTGCTTCCACCAACTCTAAACTGACACAGTAGAATAATTTATTGAGCAAGTCCCAAGATTTAGTAACAATGTTTTATTTTTTAGCTAGTACAGTACCTAGCAAATATATAACACATCTTAAACCAGACACTGACACTGTCATTTCATTCTGATATAGCATTTACTAAAAAGACATTGTTTGACAAATGAGAGGTCTACTTCATGTGGCAGTAAAATATTCTAACTTTCTATATATTGTAAAATAACAACATGAACTCAAAGAACTTTGTGCACAGGGTGATGGAAATGAAGTCACGTGTCACCTTAAGCTCAGCTTAATCTGTCAGAATGCGTGTAGTAATAGCAGGGGCAAATAATGACAGTCTGTCATTATTCATTCCTGGTAATAGGTGCGTAGTTTTCTCACTATGGTTGCTCATAAGTGACCAGCTTAACCTCATAATGTGTAGAGAACACGTCTGCAGGGTATTAAGTAATGTAAGTAAGTAAACCTACAAGGCACCAGTTTTAAAACGTATTTTAAAACCATGGCGCACACTGGCAAATTCTAAATAATAAGACAGATGAAGGAAAAATCATCAAATGAAACTTGCTGCATGGTGCATGCCACGCAATACTACATTTATCTAGTGATGTAGCAGGTTTTTTGAAGACGAAATAAAATGTCGTTGCACTATATAGTAACTGTATATATATATAGCAAAAAGACAGTAGTAATTGCAGTTTACATGAAAGTAACACAGCGTAGTAAAGCTTAGTAATAACTGTGTAAAAAAGCTGTCTAGCTTGTTTATAGTAATATAAACCCTACTTCTACATGTTCTAGTCTTTTTGTAAGATAGATGTGATCTAGACATTACATGCAATAGAATGTGGGTAGATTATCAATTCTATTGGGTAGTAATATTTACATGGGTTACTAGTAGACAAATTATAACTGCCAACCAGGGTTGTCAGACGGAATAACCAGATAAACCATCTATTTGGTTTACTCTTTAAATACGTAAAATAACTTCTCGTTTTACAACACCTTGACATCATTATTCGATTTTGCTATAAAAAAAAGGAAGAGACACTTGTATTTTCAAGCTCAATCACAGGTTTACAAGGCATTCACCCATCAGCACTCCACACAACTCCCATGTATTTACAGTTGCACAACAGTGTTGGCATCTACAGTCCATCAACGAGATTAGCAGCCTCCAGCTTCTCAAATTCTCTCTTCCTGGCTTTTAAGACATCCCGTATGATTGCTGAAAAGCACGAAAACAAAGCACATTAGCGAAGTTCTGGATTCCTCCTTTCTGTCTTCGCTTCCCTTACTCAAATGGGACATCCGTAATGGCAACTGCATAACTAAGGGAATCACTAACATTACATCAAATACACATCAACTAGTTTATGATGTAGTAAGCATAGCGAGTGAGCGGCGTATCCTTACGATGCAATTGATCTGACGTAGTGATGATATCGTGAAATTAATCTATCGCGGATGTGATCTTCCGTGCAAAGGCAGAATAGCGAGTGCATGTGTGTGCATTGTGCGTGCGTGCATGTGAGATGGTACTTACAGTCCATGGGTTTTTAGAAATAGCCGCTGTCGGTCAGACAGGAGAAGACAGAGTGCACTAGGTCTGAAAGATATCCCCGAGCGAAGGCACACGCAGCCACCCTCTGCGATGTGTCGGCTTCCAACTTCAGTACCTCCTTCTGCTGCTGCATTTGCCACACCTGTCCGCCACACAAACACACATCAACCGTTATTCAGCCTGATTGAGTAAAAAGACCGAAAGCACGAAGAAGACCATTGTGACTGTAGTCATTCGTCGTTAAATTTATGGTTGTAATATAAATATCCTAAAATATCAAGTTGAAGTCTCAAATATATAGCTCAAAGGTGTGCCTTTCTCCTCCCTGTGTCGCCTCTCCTTCTCCTCACACTTTCCCTTACTTTCTTCTTCCTGTGTCGCCTCTCCTTCCCCTCTCTGACATCTTACCTTTTGCTCCCTATCTCGCTTGTCCTTATCCTCTTTCCCCTTTACCATCTCCTCTATGTATCACCTCTCCTTATCCTGTCTTCCCCCTTATCCTCTCTCTTCTCCCTTAACTTTGTCTCTCTGTGTCATCTCCACTTCTCCTCTCTCCCACTTTACCTTCTTCTTCTTGTATCTCCTGTCCTTCTCCTCCAGTATCCGCATCTCGACGAGCTCGGCATTGTGCAGTTCTAGGAAGGCCTTCTGCTGCGCGCCCATCGCCGCCAGTTCCTTCTCTTCCATCACCTGCAGCGATGCCTGCTCCAGGGTCTTCCCCACCAGTACCTCCAGTATCGGCGTCACCTCCACGTCAAAGTCGAACAGCTGCCGGCAAGAGAGAGAAAGAAAAGGCTGAAGAATCAGAATACGTCTCACACCAACAATCAAATTCCCATCGCCGCAGGTGCAGCTGGGATCAGGTGGAGATCGGGTGGCCCGTTGTCGGAAACGGGATCGGTCTCTACATTATATGCTGAACGTCAACTTTGTTACCGTAGACTGTTGATGGAAACGTGGTGAAGTTACGAAGTTTCTTGTACGTTAAAAAGTTAACGTCGAGATTAATGTAACGAGAAGACCTAAGTTCCTGACAACGAGCCCCAGAATGCATCTCACCCTGCATTTTTCTTTCAGCTTATAAACTCGAGTGTCGTAGGCTCCCTCATCTTCTCACAGCAGCACCTCAAACTTCTTTAGCCAGAATCCGAAACGACCGCCGTGACTGCATCACCCGATTAAACCCCGTGCACTTTCCATGCATTCAGTGTCATATACGTGCACTGACCCGTCTTATGTAAAAAGTCTTGATTAGAAGTAATTTGCCTCGATGACAATGATGCCCTCATCCGAAGGAGATCTTTGCTGCAGTGAAGCTCTGACCTGCTGCGTTGCCATAGAAAGTTTCGTCTAAACCCGAGGGCAATGATTGCCTTGCCCCCATCGATACAAAACTAAAACTGGACCGCCCCTCACACCTTCCGGTGACAATCGCTGCGTCTGCATCTGTTAATTCGCCCATGCTCGCGCTGCACTCACGTCGCCGTCGTAGATCTGCGTTGCAGCATCGACTCCCGTCTTCGCGGGGATGAACAGCGGGGAGGCGGGACGATCGAGGAATGGGTCGGTATGGCACTGCGCGTCTGCCTCCTCCACCCTGTCCCAGAGTTCCTCGAGGTAGAGTTCCATTTGCACATCCTAGACGCGCGAGCAAACACAGCGCGTTAGAAACTAACTGTTTCACCCAAGCAATTGCTACCAGAGAAGGCATTTCCGATTGCGGAAAAGGACAAAGGTGGCCTTTATAAAAACGTTGTAACTGTATAAAGACTCCTTGAAAGAAACATCAAAAGTGTCCTTCATACAAAGGTAACCCATTCTATGTAGATGGTTTTACTGTATAACTGCTTGCATCCGTGAACACATGGGGCGAGTGTTAACCGACCATGGCGCAGCGCGTTCCACAGCGTGTGCGGCGGGCTTAACCAACCAGTAGCACTATTAAAATCATTGATAGTACACACATTAGTACCTGCAGAGCCTCCTGGTGGCTACCTGTCGTGCAGCCTATTGCCGTATCGCCGACTGTTGGTAGCCATGATGGCAGGGATGCTGCATGGAATGCTATCCAGCTACATGTGCGTCCATGCGTGCACACGTGTTTTGTGATGTGTCACTGTCAGTGTATTGTAGACGTTATAAAGGATCATATGCCGAAACCTATCCATTTGTTAATTTACCTTTTACAAATATTCCACTACGCCCTCCAGAATTCGGCATCCATCAGTAGTGATGCGATTTCTCTGCTGTGAGATCATACCTGAAGAAAAGACACGTGCAGTGAAAAAAACGTTACGTAATCATCACATGTATGTGTGCTACATTTGGCAATGGTTTTTTTGCCAGTGCACACACGGATCAATAGCTCTTGCAGTCATGGTTCGCTGGAAACTCACGCACACATCAGCGTAACGCGTAGCACCTGCAAACACAGACTCAAAGTGCCAGTAAAATATATTACATAATAATATGGAATATCTCTATAAATACACCGCACACTCGCTAGGCGGCGAGTAGTGGTTAGTAGTTTATGTGCTCAATATTCTAACATTTTTACAAGCGAAAACTACCTGCACGGTTTATTTGTTGTGAATATTTACATTATAAGGGTATCAAGGACAAGAGTTAGGGTTAGGGTTAGAGCTAGAGCCAGGATTAGGCTTAGGGTTATAATATTTAGGTAATAGGTAATATATCAGGGTAATTAGGGTTAGGATTATATAAGAGTACGAGTGTAAACAAACCCTAAACATGTCCGCAAACAAAGGAGAAAAAGTTGGTGGCGGCGTGAGATGCAAACAACATTTGTAATCGTTGCTCGACCCGTATTGTTCCATACCGTATATTTCCACACGATATCGCTGTGAAATCTCATCTGAAGGAAGGACACCTGCAGTGGAGAAAAGGTTTGTAATGATTACACACATTGCTGCTACATTTGACACTATTTTTTACACACGGATCAATAGTTTTTGTATGTATCACTATATGGTTCGCTGTAAACTGAGACATGCGTGCAAGCTTAATATAGCTATACATTGTTATAGAATGTCTCTATGAATACACAATACACTCGCTAGGTGGCGCTAGTAGATCATATGACTGTCCTCCTCCTCTCTGGCTTAATTCCTCTCACCTCCTCCTCTCTCCTATTCCCTCTTTCTATCACTCCCTCTCCTCTCTCACACATCCTGCTTCCACCAACTCTAGACACGGTAGAATACTTTATTGAGAAAGTACCAAGATTTAGTAACAATGTTTTATTTTTCAGCTAGTATAGTTACCTATAGCAAATAATCTTAAACAAGATCCAACCTCTCCCCTCTCTTCTCTGGCTTCCTCTCCCCCCCTCTTCTCTGGCTTCCTCTCTCCTCCTCCTCCCTCTCTTTCTACCACTCCCTCTCCTCTCTCACACATCCTGCTTCCACCAACTCTAAACTGACACAGTAGAATAATTTATTGAGCAAGTCCCAAGATTTAGTAACAATGTTTTATTTTTTAGCTAGTACAGTACCTAGCAAATATATAACACATCTTAAACCAGACACTGACACTGTCATTTCATTATGATATGATAGCATTTACTAAAAAGACATTGTTTGACAAATGAGAGGTCTACTTCATGTGGCAGTAAAATATTCTAACTTTCTATATATTGTAAAATAACAACATGAACTCAAAGAACTTTGCGCACAGGGTGATGGAAATGAAGTCACGCGTCACCTTAAGCTCAGCTTAATCTGTCAGAATGCGTGTAGTAATAGCAGGGCGAATAATGACAGTCTGTCATTATTCATTCCTGGTAATAGGTGCGTAGTTTTCTCACTATGGTTGCTCATAAGTGACCAGCTTAACCTCATAATGTGTAGAGAACACGTCTGCAGTGTATTAAGTAATGTAAGTAAGTAAGTAAACCTACAAGGCACCAGTATTAAAACGTATTTTTAAACCAGGGCGCACACTGGCAAATTCTAAATAATAAGACAGATGAAGGAAAAATAATCAAATGAAACTGGCTGCACGGTGCATGCCACGCAATACTACATTTATCTAGTGATGTAGCAGGTTTTTTGAAGACGAAATAAAATGTCGTTGCACTATATAGTAACTGTATATATTGCGAATGACAGTAGTAATAGCAGTTTACATGAAAGTAACACAGCCTAGTAAAGCTTAGTAATAACTGTGTAAAAAAGCTGTCTAGCTTGTTTATAGTAATATAAACCCTACTTCTACATGGTCTAGTCTTTTTGTAGGATAGATGTGATCTAGACATTACATGGAATGGAATGTGGGTAGATTACCAATTCTATTGGGTAGTAATATTTCCATGGGTAGAGGGTTATTAGTAGACAAATTATAACTGCCAACCAGGGTTGTCGGCAGACGGAATAACCAGATAAACCATCTATTTGGTTTATTCTTTGAATACGTAAAATAACTTCTCGTTTTATAACACCTTGACATCATTATTCGATTTCACTATAAAAAAAGGAAGAGACACTTGTATTTTCAAGCTCAATCACAGGTTCACAAGGCATTCACCCATCAGCACTCCACATAACTCCCATGTATTTACAGTTGCACAACAGTGTTGGCATCTACAGTCCATCAACGAGATTAGCAGCCTCCAGCTTCTCAAATTCTCTCTTTAAGACATCCCGTATGATTGCTGAAAAGCACGAAAACAAAGCACATTAGCGAAGTTCTGGATTCCTCCTTTCTTTCTTCGCTTCCCTTACTCAAATGGGACATCCGTAACTGGCATAACTAAGGAAATCACTGACATTACATCAAATACACATCAACTAGTTTATGATATAGTGAGCGTAGCGAGTAAGTGGTGTATCCTTACGATGCAATTGATCTGACGTAGTGATGATATCGTGGAATTAATCTATCGCGGATGTGATCTTCCGTGCAAAGGCAGAAGAGCGAGTGCATGCGTGTGCATTGTGCGTGCGTGCATGTCAGATGGTACTTACAGTCCATGGGTTTTTAGAAATAGCCGCTGTCGGTCAGACAAGAGAAGACAGAGTGCACTAGGTCTGAAAGATATCCCCGAGCGAAGGCACACGCAGCCACCCTCTGTGATGTGTCGGCTTCTAACTCCTGCACCTCCTTCTGCTGCTGCATTTGCCACACCTGTCCGCCACACAAACACACATCGACCATTATTCAGCCTGATTGAGTAAAAAGACCGAAAGCACGAAGAAGACCATTGTGACTGTAGTCATTCGTCG
>NW_014578463.1:48796-50661 GCF_000485595.1 Priapulus caudatus
TTCCCCTTTACCATCTCCTCTGTGTGTCACCTCTCCTTATCCTCTCTTCCCCTTTACCATCTCCTCTGTGTGTCACCTCTCCTTATCCTCTCTTCCCCTTTACCATCTCCTCTGTGTGTCACCTCTCCTTATCCTCTCTTCCCCCTTATCCTCTCTCTTCTCCCTTAACTTTGCCTCTCTGTGTCATCTCCACTTCTCCTCTCTCTCCCACTTTACCTTCTTCTCCCTGTATCTCCTGTCCTTCTCCTCCAGTCTCCGCATCTCGACGAGCTCGGCATTGCACAGCTCTAGGAAGGCCTTCTGCTGCGCGCCCATCGCCGCCAGTTCCTTCTCTTCCATCACCTGCAGCGACGCCTGCTCCAGGGTCTTCCCTACCAGTACCTCTAGTATCGGCGTCCCCTCCAAGTCAAAGTCGAACAGCTGCCGGCAAGAGAGAGAAAGAGAAGGCTGAAGAATCAGAATATGTTTCACACCAACAATCAAATTCCCATCGCCGCAGGTGCAGCTGGGATCAGGTGGAGATCGGGTGGCCCATTGTCGGAAACAGGATCGGTCTCTACATTATATGCTGAACGTCAACTTTGTTACCGTAGACTGTTGATGGAAACGTGGTAAAGTTACGAAGTTTCTTGTACGTTAAAAAGTTAACGTCGAGGTTAATGTAACGAGACATAAGTTCCCGGCAACGAGCCCCAGAATGCACCTCACCCTGCATTTTTCGTTCGGCTTAAACTCGAGTGCCGTAGGCTCCCTCATCTTCTCACAGCAGCACCTCAAACTTCTTTAGACAGAATCCGAAACCATTCCCCGCCGCGACTGCATCACCCGATTTAACCCCGTGCACTTTCCATGCATTCAGTGTCATATACGTTCACTGACCAGTCTTATGTAAAAAGTCTCGATTAGAAGTAATTTGCCTCAATGACAACGATGCCCTCATCCGAAGGAGATCTTTGCTGCAGTAAAGCTCTGACCTGCTGCGGTGCCATAGAAAGTTTCGACTAAACCTGAGGGCAATGATTGCCTTGCCCCCATCGATACAAAACTAAAACTGGACCGCCCCCCACGCCTTCCGGCGACAATCGCTGCATCTGCATCTGTTCGCACATGCTCGCACTGCACTCACGTCACCGTCTAGATCTGTGCCGCGGCGTTGACTCCCGTCTTTGGGGGGATGAACTGCGGGGAGGCGGGACGGTCGAGGAATGGGTCGGTATGGCAATGCGCGTCCGCCTCCTCCACACTGTCCCCGAGTTCCTCCAGGTAGAGCTCCATTTGCACATCCTATACGCGCGAGCAAACACAGCGCGTTAGAAACTAACTGTTTCACCCAAGCAATTGCTACCAGAGAAGGCATTTCCGATTGCAGAAAAGTACAAAGGTGGCCTTTATAAAAACGTTGTAACTGTATAAAGACTCCTTGAAAGAAACATCAGAAGTGTTCAAGTGTCCTTCATACAAAGGTAACCCATTCTATGTAGGTGGTTTTACTGTATAACTGCTTGCGTCCGTGAACACATGGGCCGAGTGTTAACCGACCATGGCGCAGCGCGTTCCACAGCGTGTGCGGCGGGCTTAACCAACCAGTAGCACTATTAAAATGATTGATAGTACACACATTAGTACCTGCAAAGAACCTCCTGGTGGCTACCTGTCGTGCAGCCTATTGCCGTATCGCCGACTGTTGGTAGCCATGACGGCAGGGATGCTGCATGGAATGCTATCCAGCTACATGTGCGTCCGTGCGTGCACGCGTGCTTTGTGATGTGCCACTGTCAGTGTATTGTAGACGTTATAAAGGATCATATGCCGAAACCTATCCATTTGTTAATTTACCTTTTACAAATATTCCACTACGCCCTCCA
>NW_014578463.1:51326-53699 GCF_000485595.1 Priapulus caudatus
GCGTGAGATGCAAACAACATTTGTAATCGTTGCTCGACCCGTATTGTTCCATACCGTATATTTCCACACGATATCGCTGTGAAATCTCATCTGAAGGAAGGACACCTGCAGTGGAGAAAAGGTTTGTAATGATTACACACATTGCTGCTACATTTGACACTATTTTTTACACACGGATCAATAGTTTTTGTATGTATCACTATATGGTTCGCTGTAAACTGAGACATGCGTGCAAGCTTAATATAGCTATACATTGTTATAGAATGTCTCTATGAATACACAATACACTCGCTAGGTGGCGCTAGTAGATCATATGAAAGACTGAGTGCCTGTATATTATACTATATAACAGGGCGCGAAATTAGCACTGGCCCACCGGCATATGCCGGAAAATTATTTGGAGGGCCAGTAACATTGGCCAAATTAACACCGGCCCTCCGAGCCGGTGGTTTCAGCCAAGTTAGCGAGTACCTACATTTTTATTTATAGCATTAATGAGTAAATAGGCTACATTACTGTTTTACCTGAAGGATATCATGCCATAATTTTATCAACATTTTACAAATTTGAAATCGAGAATGCAAGCGTGAAACATGACATTGATTTTACAAACAAAATGTGTGAGGGTTAGTAAATTATGGTGAGGGCTGGTAAAAAATTGCTGTTACCAGCCCTCTGGGCCAGTGCAAAATAATCTGAATTTCGTGCCCTGATAAACATTTTGATCATTATTCTCCTTTAAAAAAATTGTGGTAAACAGTAATTGTTAGTTACTGTGTTAACGTTCAAAGTCGCCACAAAACCATGTATTTTTTTAAAATTCCTTTAGGTGTCTATTGCCACAGCTGAACATTAACAGCTAGAATAATGTTGCCCCGTATAAAATTTACACATACACTGTCTTATATTATACGCATTGAACAACGAGCAAGTACGCTGTCCGCATGATAAATCAATTGATACTACACCAACTTAAGTCAGGTTTGTGTTACTTATTAGCCTTTCAAGTTATCACAGTTAAAAACTTTGACCACATATACACAGAGACCAGATTCTGTTAACGTGTCTATTGAACGCAAGAGATCTCGCGAGAGAGAAGCCCGTCACATCGTGACGAAATCCGATGTTAATTAGGTAACCGATTAAGCTGATTAATTCGTGGCAGACACTATAATTTTGTATAAGAATTTACCCAAGCATCATTCTTGAATTCGCAGTGTCCCTTTATGCCGGTATTATGCTGCGTGCTGATAACGATTCCTATAGGGCTCCTTGGGTGGTGGATGCAACGACTGGCAATCATACGATCCTGCGACCTCAGCTCCCTAAACAAAGCATAGGATCGACATTCAATAACAGAATTAGAAAGAATACCTGATACACTGATACAAGTACAACGTCTTAGCAGTAAAATTTAGCTACGTACTATTAGCAGGAGTCGAGAAGATGAGATTTGATGAAAGCAGGGTACTTCAACAATGAAAGGGTTAGAGACAGGACTATCGGGCATGCTGACAGGCCTACGTGTCTGCTCTCTTTAGCAATTGTTTAATCGAAGAATTACTTGCAGCGTGGTTTAGCATATGCCTCGCACTCAGGTGGGGAAACCCTAGGCTGAACCGAATGACCCGGGATGAAAACCCCATCTCTCCACAGCACAAGCTAGTCCTCTGCAATTCACTGCTACCTCTACTAAATACCGTTTTGTCTAATACTTACGTTGTGTAGCTGTGGTCACTGAAGGCAGCGTCCAGTTGATCCTGATTGTATTCGGAGGAATTTTGAGATCGCGGCGCGCTCCGCTTATACTTGATGTGATCGCACACGTCAGAGATCATGCGTTTTGCGCTTGGCAGCTTCTCTCTTCTTTCTGCGGCGCCGCGTCGAATACGTTGCAGCGATCGACATCTGTCGCAGCGCCACCGATGGCTGCTTCCTGATTGGGACTTCAAAGGGTTCATTGCAAAAATATTGCTCAGACACGCGCAATCTGAAAAAATGTAGCGAAATATAGTCAGTTAACAGCTTTGATTACGTGCGTGTCAGGTGTCACTGGTCGTGCCCTCACTCCCCACGATAACCCCTGCGATATATATAAACTTAATATTATTGTTTTGCGGTCATAAAAACACTGTCAGGAGGACCGGCATTTTCGTAGAGATGGTGGCCCGAGCAAAAACTCCGGGTCGGAACTAATTTCGAACGCTGCCGGCGGCACGGGAGCGATTTTTTCTCGTATCTTCCAAAATTGTCGCTCTCGTAATTGTTGTGTAGCGTTTTACGTGTCTTTCCTCGACACCAGGGGGCACCACCTGACAGTACGCAGTAACTAGCAGTTTACCTCACGTATAGTGCAGTGCAACACGGTGGATA
>NW_014578463.1:55281-57521 GCF_000485595.1 Priapulus caudatus
GATCGCTAAATTCGCTCGACGCTCGCTTCATTTCACACCGTCACAGCACGAACACACATCTAACAGCTCCCATCTTGGTATCTATGTGTACATAAATGTTCACTTGTTCGAATTAGAACTCTGCCCTTTGTCCTTATACCTACTCCCGCCAGAGATATTTCGTGAAATCCTGCAGGAAATGTTCTCTCCGTGAAAATGTAAAGAGGACGAGATGTCTGTTTATACACGAGTAATGGGGCGCATTGCATGCCGGGACGAGCTGCTGCCGGCCTCCGAGCTTCGTTTCGAGGCCCGCCAAGCCAAGCACAATGCGCATGGGGATGATGTCACACACACACACGACTACTGACGCAGGCCTGCGGCAACTGTACGCGAGCTATAGTACTAGAGCTACCAAGATGGGAGCTGTTGGATGTGTATTCGTGCTGTGACGGTGTGAAAAGAAGCAAGCGTCAAGCGAATTTAGCGATCCTGCTTTCCTACCTGCTCTCTTATTCATGTTGCTTGTGCACGCAGCACGGGGCAGGCGTGCGGTGTACTTGTGTGTTGCAGATGAGCATTTGACCAGCATTTACAGGTGATTATAGGCGAAATAGAGTAGAGAAACATTAATTAAGACTGGTAGTGGTACATTTCGTGTTTATTTACCATTAATTTTTTTTATTGAGACGTTCCAAGTGCCTGTGGTACCCAGGGTACGTTCCGGCAGTACCCTGGGGAACATAGACCCTCTCAGCAACACTAACCACATAAACTGCAGTTGACAGAAGTTCCCCCTAGGCGTCTCCCTAGGAAAATCACAACTTGACACAAGGCAAGCTACGGGCCCTGAGCGCACAGACACTTGGTTATGAGATAAACACATAATATGTAAACACTATTACATGGCAATGGCGAATTACTCACGGCTAGCTGCCTGGATCACAGCCCGCGCGTACCTCAGTACCTGTATTTTTCAATATTAACAAAATATAAGTATATAAGTATATACAAAACATGAGGACATGGAGGGTGTCATATTGGCTCCTTTTCCATAGATGGGTACGTCATCCCTTTATTCTGTTTAGTTCACATTGACGAAGAATGGGAACCCATCTATGCACTGCTATCACGTGACGTAAATCCGCTGTTTTCGACCAGTTACCTATCATAGCATATCAAACCTTTTACATCCGGTCGTATAAAACCAGTCGCTTTCTACCGGTCATAGGCGAATACGATGAAGAGTTGTAACAACCCGTCACGAGTTTCGCCCGGTTCTGTATACTTGCAATGCAGTACACCAGGTAACCGATCGCGACGACAGCCTTTATGAAGCGGGCGAATATACAACTTAACATCGGTAACTTAGAACAAAATTTGTATTGAAACTAAAAAATAAGCTTTTTAATAATCCGTGACGACCAATCATAAGTAATGGCAACAAAAACGACCAATCAAGTTGTCGTTATGCTGCGTAAATAAAACAACATGTCAGCACCTTAAGCCAGGTGCACATTAGACAGGCCCGTAGCCAGCTTTGTATTGGGGGGGGTTCGTTTTTCAATGTTGGCAATTTGCTCGGCAGGGGCGTGTACAGGATTTGTACCAGGTGGGGTCTAACCGTAACCCGAAGTTGCGAGCACGCGAAGGGGGGGTCTGGGGATGCCCTGGGGGGCCCTCCCCCAGAAATTTTTTAAAATTACACCCCCTCAGATGCGTTTTCTGCGCGAGCAAGGTGGGGTCCGGACTCCCTGGACCCCCCTGTACACGCCACCTGCTCGGCCGAACGACCAGGCGAGGGAGCAAGCGCACGAGCGGGGAAGGGTGCGTGGAAGGTCCTGTTCACACCCGCCGATTGAGATTTGCATTAATACACTAAAATAGAGCGAACTGAGGTGAAATCTGCAAATAAAAAAAAAAATTTTTTTGCTTGCCGGGGGTTCGTTCGAACCCCCCGATCCCCCTGGCTAGCGGCCGTCAATAAGATACAGTAATGTAACCCAAACACAGATAGGGGGTTAATGTTAGTGCACTCACTCAAGCAATAGTGTTGATTGATGAATTGATGTGAATGATAAAATTTCTGACGGATACACTAGGCCTACACACAATGCTATAAAATTCTACAATGAAAATAATTAATTCACTTTTGTAGGAACCATGTGTATAGTATATAACACTGGGTGTGGAGATAATATAGCAATCATGTGAAAAGATTATTACACTATTTAAAACCAGAGTATAATTTATAAACACTA
>NW_014578463.1:57531-64897 GCF_000485595.1 Priapulus caudatus
ATCGACTTCGCGAAAACTTCACCGTTTTTATACGTTTTCGACTGAAGACCGGGGGCTTCATTTCGCCGCGGCAGAGCCACTAATCAGAGCATCGTTGTAGCACCAATAGGTAAAGATCTGATATAGCAATATGGAATCACGTCGGGGAATCAGCGGGCGCGGGATGCTGAGAAGTGGGCGAAGTGAATATTTTATATCAGGATTTTAACCATGGCAAAGGCGCCACGTGTTTGTTGCTGTTGGCGAGGGGTCCAGCGGAGTCTCCCCCGGACGCCTGGCAGCTCTCAACGCTTCAGGCCTTGCGACGCACGTATAAACAACGGCGCCGGAAGGAGGTAATTCTATTGCCAGTATTCGCCATTCAGAACAATCTCGCGGCATACAGACGACATTTGTGCAGCGGTGGGGTCTGAATCCAATGCTATGCTAATGTATTGTGGCGCGGAATGGGGTCGCTGCAAAGTTGGTACACGGGATCGACACGCACTTGATTGTTGAATAGAATTCCCCTTCGTCGGCCGTGAGTTAATATTTAATACAGTTTTCGTTCTTTAGCGTGGGGGAAGTCCGGCCCGGCCGCAGGCTGACAGCACGCATGTGTGACATCCGGTAAATCCTGATATAAAATCATTCAGCTCCTCGCTCTCCCCAGCATACGCGCGAGCGATTCCCGCGACCGAATCCCAAGCTATGGCTAATGTATCCGGAATCGAATGGGCGCTCGCGTACCCGGCGACTGCACTGCTCGCCAAACCTTTGGTTATGCACCGGAAAAGAGCGTTGGTTCGTATAAGACGCGTTGCACTGAGCAGCCAATCCCGGCGGCATTCGCCCATACATTAGACTGATTCGGGGAAACTTCCGGGTCGGCGCGGATGGCTGGAGCGGAAGTGACTACTAAATCAAAGATTTAACGCATGCACACGTGCTATCACCCCTGCCCGGCTTTCAGTCGAAACGTTAAAAACGCCCCCGAAGAACCTGGGTACAAAAATTCCTTGTACACGCCCAATCTTGCCCCGTAGAAATTGCCAACGATGCTTCAGTAAATTAACGCCAAACCCCCCCCCAACATAGAAAGGCTGGGCTTACCGGGCCTTTAGCTTCCCAAGAAACGGTAATCGCCTAGGGTTTTAGGATACCCCAGCAATATGTATACATGCTATGCTAATATTATCTGTAATAGCTAAATGCAATGCTATCCTACAGCATGATATCGTAATACTTATGTCGATACTATGCTTCATACTGCTATTATATATTAGTATACTATGCCTATGGCCCCTGAGTGACTATGCCTATGTACCCAATCTAGCCATTGGTATATGGACAAAATGCCCGATCGCATCAGCCATTGCAGTTCGGTGCTAGCTTACGGGCTCACCCCCCTATGTAAAAAGCGAGCCTATTTAGAGTAAATTTTACAACGGGGGGAATCCGTGGCCAAAAAGCGGCGTGAAAAGTCTTGAATCTTACCCTCACGGCCTAGCTTTGCCCGTGGATCACAGCCCCCGCGCGTAATACCTCAGTACCTTGTAATTTTGTTTCAATAAATTAAAACCAAAAATATAAGTAAATTAACTAAGGTTATAACCAAAAACTAAACACCGACCAGAGCGCATGATAGTTGAGCGTAAACACGTGGCAATACAACCGGTAAATTATTTTTACTAACCCCTACAATACCGTTTTCCCCATACATGCCCATAAACCCTACGGACGCTTTACGCGGTTAGAAAAACTACATCCGCTTTTGGAAAAGACTTCCTAAACCAGCCTATCGCGCCTTTTTATGACTAATTTTGACCTTACCGCAACTTTGCAAAAAAAATATTTTTTGAACAAAACTTCTTTTTTTTTCATTTTTTTCATTTTAATCTCCTAAAGTAAATGTATGTAAATGTATCCTTCCTAAATGTATCTTATTGCAGTCCAAATTACTTGCCCAGAAATGCCAGGAGAAGGCACCATTTTAAGCACCATTTTTTTTTGGAAAATTTTTTTTCCTGGGCAAGCCCCCCCCAGCCCCCCCTAAGCCGGCGCTCAGCTAGCCCCGACTCGCCGTCGCACGCGGATCCTACTCACTTTTCATTTTCAAAAAATGTTGGCCATGTTAGCCCGTTTCCCTGGAGCAATACAAAAACATGAGGACAATGGAGGGTGTCATATTTGGGGGGCTCCTTTTCCATAGATTGGGTACGTCAATCCCTTTATTCCTGTTTAGTTCACATTGACGAAGAAATGGGAACCCATCTCATGCCACTGGCTATCACCTGACGCTTAAAATCCCGCTGTTCGACCAGTTTACACCTATCATAGCATATCAAAACCTTTTTACAATCCCGGTCTTCGTATAAAACAGTCATGGCACACTCTTTCGCCCTTTTCTACCGGTTCCCCAAATGAGGCGAAATACGATGAAAAGAGGTTGTAAACAAACCCGTCACGAGTTTTCGCGATTGCTGGTCAGCCGTTTTCTGTATATTTGCGAATGCAGTACACCAGTAACGCATGCTCGCCGGGACGACAGCTTCAGAGTCCGACAGCCACTATAACAAGGCGCGGAAGGAAATTCTTAATGCCCAGTCAAACGTTCGACCACGTTTGGCATTGCGCCATTCCACCGATACATTAGGCATAAGCTGGGATTCGGGATAATCGCCGCGACGATGGCTGAGAGGAAGTGAATATTTTATATCAAGATTTACCATGCAGCCGACGGTGCTGTCAGCCTGCCCCGGCATTCAGGTCCGGAAACGTATAAAAACCGACGTCAGTGTGCCGAAGAATTCTATGCAGTCAAGCGTCGACCAGAACGTTTCAGAGCGCCATCGCAACCGATAGCACCTTTACATTAGCATAAAGCTAGGGGATTCGGTGCGAATATACGCGAACTTAAAGTGATTGGAAACTCGTGCCGATCCCCGCGGCATCTGAGAGCGTAAAGAAATAGTTATAAGAAAAGTAAATATTATATAACAAGAAAAAATATTGTATTATTCCAACAACTTTTTTTACAAAATATAAAGTAATATTCTGTCTTTTACACTTGTTTACTACATGGTTTAAATTGCTGCATTACAACTTCCTATTACCTATATTGTTCGATGGTTTTGAAACATAACACCTCGCGATAGCCTCGTGACCCATACAATACCGCCGTAACAAGCAATTTAATGTTTTTAGAGACAACATTAAATTCAAATCGTCCCAGGTTTTTTGGATTTTTTTAAACTAGTTTTGAAGAAACCAATTTATTCAGGTAAAGAAATTTTGACCGATTTGTTTTTAGTTCTCGTTAGTTCTTACTTTTTTTAATGTAAAAATGGGAATTTTTTTTACAAATTTTACATAGAAAATTCGTGGACGTAATCCCTTTTAACATCGGTTAAACTTAGAAACAAAATTTGTTTGAAACTAAAAAAATACAGCTTTTTTAAATAATCCCGTGACGAACCCAAATCATAAAAAGTAAAATGCAACAAAAACGACCCAAATCCCAAGTTGTCGTTATGCCTGCCGTAAAATAAAACAACAAATGGTTCAGCACCTTAGCCCAGGGGTGCAAACATTAGATACAGTATGTAACCCAAACACAGGATAGGGGGGTTTTAATGTTTAGTGCGAACTTCACTCAAGCAATAAGTGTTTGAGTTGAAATGAAATTTGATGTTTTGAAGATTTAAAATTTCTTGACGGATACACTTAGGCCCCTACACACCAATTGCCTTTAACTAAAATTCTACAATGAAAATAATTAATTTTCACTTTTGGTAGGAACCATGTGGTTTATAGTTAAAATAATAACACTGGGTGTGGGATGTAAAGGGGGGGAAATAATATAGGCAAATCATTGTTGGAACAAAGAATTAGTTTACACTATTTAAAACCAGAGTATAATTTATAAACACTACATTTTATTTGTGCAATACACACATTTAATTTTAGTTTTATATAAAATCATACAAAATATACATATTTCTAAAAAATGATTCACAATCTTCGCGGGCGTTTCCCTTGGACGAAATAAACGTTGGGTCCTGAAAAATAGTTTGCCCTAACCTTGTTATACATAAATCACATTCAAGCAATCCTGAAACGTCCCTAGGGAAACACACAACATTTACACAAAACAACAAGCGCCAAACGCACAAACGTACACACATTAGCACGGCAGGCACACACACATTAGCCACGCACACACGCACACGCCCACAACCGCACGCGGCACGCGCGCCGCGCGCGCGCAACACGCACACGCAACACACACACACACACGGATCACACACACCACACACACAATCCACGACACACACAGCACAACCGCCATATATTTAAAATGGAAAGGAATCGAGATACACATTATAATAGCCAAACAAGGAAACCCCCGTCACACACACACACACACACACACACACACGCATATATATAAATGGAGATCGAGATACACATATATAGCAGCAGGAACCGTACAATTCCACCCAAATCACGGGTCTCTTCGAAACCAAGTTTCAGTGGCAAAAACAGAAAAGTACGTCTGTCTTACAGGGATGAGAATACGGACAGTATTGTCTCTAACTTTATAAGTAAATCTCAGAGCTCATGCGTTAGGTTATTTGGCTGCTGTGTCACAATCATCAAGTTATCATAACCAGGCAACTACCATCTCTGCTCAATGAAGGCTAACGGTGATCACTGGCACGTGGGCGGTTTCAATAATAAAATTGATAAATAAACACAAATTGTATTTACTACCAAAGCCTGTTTATGCACTTTCTATCACCTAATAATTCCATGTAAATGTCGTTCAAACGTTCCTAAACGGCACGTGACCTGACCGCACGCATATCACTGTGCATAAATTCTCAGACGCGTTTCTATCTCGCCCTTTTTTCAGCTCGATCTTTCTGCAAGTTTGTGCACAGTGAAGTGCGTGTGGCAATGCTGCGTGTAGTATATGAGCATTTGAACGACATTTACATGGAATTATTAGGCGATAGAGAGCACATAAACATTAAAACTTTGGTAGTAAATGCAATTGGTTTATTTACCATAATTTTATTATTGAAACTGCCCAACTGTCTGTGACAGCAACGTTTGCCAATGTTTCGCAAAGGTTTCTGTATGCCACCATTTGCGCTATAATGCCCATAGATAATCCAATATCCACACCAGGACCGTAGCTAGAAGTTGCTACCCTCCCCAGAAAAATTTAATACAATACATAATATTACATATATTTGGGTCAATGGCTGTCATCTTCCCAGAACACACCACGCGCGTGGCTTTGCTACTCCCCAGGCAAAATGGGTAAGCTATGGTCCTGCACACCCAACATCCAATAACCAACATCCAAAATTATAAAGATTTCATTACAGGTAGTTAAGCAATCCAAGGGTTAACAGATTCCCAGATCACAAGTAATACAGCCAATTCACCCAATGACAAAGTATCATACCTAGCACAACCATCAAACTACATATTTTCATCACACATTACTCGTACGACAACAACACTCATTTTCTACACATAAAACTACATCTAAAGCAAAACCAATGCGAATCACGTGAGTAAAAATCAATAGTATTCTTGTCATTAGTATCTTAATAAGTAGTGCTTTTAAATATTTTAAAAGTGCCATAACTTAGTAAATGTGTGAAACGTTGCACCTGAAAACATAAAACAATTATTTTGGACTAACGACAGCTCACGCTGCTCAGATGAAATTATCAATGGTCATCTATAAATTCAATATATAAATACAATTCAATTTTTAATCGAGCAGTTACTAGAAATCTAGGCTTTATCAAGGTGCTTTATTTGATACCGCACAACCTTTCATTATATTTCACTTTGGTGTAAGAAATTATGCACAAGATTCAATGTAAATAGATTGCAACATGTTCCATTGTAAAAATCACATAAAAACGCACGTGTTACCTTCTACACAAGCTAGAAATAGCTTGCCACTGATTCCGAAATTACATTTCCACCTGTAGATAGCACTGATTCATTTCTCAATAAACACCAAGGTACAACCTAGAGCATACCATCCATTCTTGTGATAAGCGCATATGATATAGAAATACCAGATGTGGCTGATATGAAACATAATATGATTGATTTAAACAGAAGACCATGTATCAATATAAAATTTGCCGTTTGGGGGGTTTTGTTGCAAAACTACAGCTTAATTAAGGGTGCAAGTAAAACTGTTAAGACTGGATGGTCAGAGAATTTACATCTCATAACTATATTAATCTTCATTATCAAAAATATCAACTCTATTAATTCATTAAAATTAACAGTCCACTAGTAGGACCTGCTAAGACTCATACTGGTAAAGATACAGTTTTTTCTAGCAAAATGAAATTCACAACAGCGTCATTCAAACGTTCATATACACGACTGAATACCTGGGACGTATACTGATAAATGTTTTTTGTTCACATGTAATGTTCGTTTTTGAAAACCTGAGAATGCAAAGTAAGGCCTATGCATGAAAGACCAACATTGGTGAAACTAAATATGACACGATTATGGACAGGAGCCTTTGCTCCAAAAAAAAGCCTCACCACTGGCTCATGTTTTACTTGTCTATAAAATGTCCATAACTGGTCTAGCAATACTGAATATATGTAGACAAATATTGGCAGGCATGTGCCAATTCTCCTGTGATCATAAATGGAAGATAAACTATACATTACAACCATACAGCAGCCTCACTATTGGAGCTGACTGAAATGCTGCGCTTTATTCCAGACCACTACATGGTAGCAAAGTGTCTCACTGCCTCTCTCTGTCTCTCCCCCTCTCTCTCTATCTAGCTCTCTCCCCCTTGTCAAAACATGCCAAAAATCCTTCCATCGTCAGATTCCCAGTTGCAGCTGCACTAATACTAAGCAGCCCAATATATCCAGCATCACTGCCATCGTCTGGTGTGCGTCTACCTTATAAATCCAACTGATATTTGGCCGGGGTACAGTAGCGCTCGCCTATATTGTCGTCTCGTGTGTGTCAGACGACTCTGTCCCAGAGGAGATCATGGAGGAACGATCCGGCTTGTTCCCGGATTTCTGGGAAGGTGTGAGCAGGTTTGACGACGATGTTGTCTGACGCACGAACGAGCGACCCAGCGTGGTGGCGCCACTCTCCAGTATCCTTCTCTTGTCGTCTGCAAGACAATGGAACATAAGTTGTGCGGTTATGCTGGCTGGGTGTATAACATAGCGTGCTTAGTGTTGCAGAAATTACTATTAGGTAGTACTGTCTAACCCTACGTAGTTGGGTAATGATCCACATGTACGGTACTACTCCTAACCACATCAACAAGGTTTCATAAAGAGTGGAAGTAATAACAGTCTTG
>NW_014578463.1:67196-81088 GCF_000485595.1 Priapulus caudatus
GACTAGGTGTCAGTCTAACGCCGCAGTTGTAAAACTTGCCGGAAAAACTCCGCTGCTGCAACTACTACGGCTCCTAGGCCCCTAGCGTTGTCCGGCTCCGTGAGTGCGGAGGTGGCAGCGCTGGTGGAGGTGGACACAACTGATGTTATAGATATACATCAGGAGTGGATAATAGGTTAATAATAGGTTAATAATAATAATAGTAATATTAATAATAACAACGATAATAATAATAATAATAGCCCATTGGTGATATCTGATCACGGTTCCACTTAATACCTGGTCAACAATCTACCTAATAACATTAATTACTCTATGGTCAGAAACATTAGAAACTCAAGCACCGTTGCCATGGAGACGTAATATGTCGACTGCTATACCTGCTTGAACCTTTTCAGATGGATAACGAGAATATCAGGCAGGGTCCACAAGCTGAGGCGTTTAGTCGTACCATGCGGCAACCTTTTACAGTTGGGACAAAGCCATGTGTTCTTGTCATCAAGCTAAAACAAACCACAAACAACTCTTATAGCTGGGTTTTCATATCAACAAAGCTGAAACAAACAACAAACAACTCTTATAGCTGGGTTTTCATATCAACAAAGCTGAAACAAACAACAAACAACTCTTATAGCTGGGTTTTCATATCAACAAAGCTGAAACAAACAACAAACAACTCTAACAGCTGGGTTTTCTTATCAACAAAGCTGAAACAAACAACTGACCCTTTAGAAACTACACTTGAATACTGATAAAAATTCCAGGTAAAAACACTACAACAACAAGTTCATATTCACTAGTCCACAGCTGACATATCAAAATAGGAAATCTGCTGCATGCAGTAATTCATCTGATTAGTGTAACCCACACACCTTTTCTTCCTCTGTGTACAGGTCAAAACACTCTGACAATGTTGCGCTCAGCTGTTTCTGGTAGCGACCTTTCAGTTGTTGTACGCTTGCGTGTTCCTCAATCACATCCTCAACGTTGGAGAAAACACTGAAATAATGACTCGGTCATTGACTAACTCAACTGCTTCACACCACAGATAGGCAGTGTTAAAGGCAGAGTTTCGAAAATAATTTGCAAGCAGTCTTGTGTTTTCCTTACTTTACTGATGCGTACCGTTATAGCTCGAGTAACGGGAACTGTCTAGAGTAATGCTAACATGTCTTTGAACCTTCCTACTTAGCTATATTCATAAAAACATGCACAATTCGAATTTTGATTACTCGTTTTGATTTCCGCCGCCATTTCTTGCGAATCTAGGACTATCTCGCAATAGTGTGAGATATCGGCCAATTTAAAAATCGCACCGAGTACACAACACAGAATCAGATGACTTTTTGTGTGTATCAGGTGCACTATGGGAGCAGTTGTTTTGAAGGCGCCATTTGCAAATTACTTTTCGCTATAATCAAATATGCCATGGTGTTACAGTGTGTTTAATACCAATTTTCTATGCTACAACCGCATAAATTCTTAATGTTTTTCAAGTTGGTGTAATCAGTAACATATCCACTGTTAAGGCCCGCTTATGTCGGCCTACGATTTATCTATCGGCGACTACTTTATCGCCGATTAGCAGCGTAGCAACACTCATGTCGACTTGAAGTGACTACGCTGCACATCGCCGATCAGATCGTAGCGTTCCTGCATGAAACGTAGACGGGTTCGCGGCCCCAGTATTTGTACTAGATAACCCTACGTAGTTGGGTAATGATCCACATGTACGGTACTACTCCTAACCACATCAACAAGGTTTCATAAAGAGTGGAAGTAATAACAGTCTTGATTGCATAATCACACCTTACAAATTCAGTGCTCAGGTAATTTGCAAATAGTTATTCAATACAAGATAGCACAAACTTATGTATAGAATACACAAAATAATATATATGTGCATGTATAGAAATACATGTCTGAATACAAAATATATGAATACATTAATAGAATACTGTCTTATACATGTTCTCTTATTGAGAAATTTTGGAACTATTCTCATCTACAATATCATTTGCGCTGGATGAAGACTCAAGCCATCACAAATCCATGTAAGTACTAAGTGGTAACACACATAGTTTTTATTGCAATGTTGATGAATGCTTAGCTAGTGTCTAGAGTCTAGACTGAACACAAAATGATCACGCACCTAACGTTCCAACCGACTGGCTCTTTGTTGGAGGTCTGTACCTAAACTCTGGCATACGCTGCACCCAGTGTCGCTGCACAGATACACCAGCACCACCATGGGCACTGCCTGTCTGTGACAGACTACGTCGCTGTAACAACAACGGAAATCATAAGATTTAACGGTAACAACACAAACAGAAACACGAAAACATATTCGATCCAGCAATCGTTCACAGAGCGTCACATTCCACAATGAAGCGATTAAAAAATAAAATTATTAAAACTTTATTGCAAGTAATTCAAATACAAATACATGTACTTTTTCAGGGAAAACAATCTGATAGTTGCAAAAATATGAGCAAGTCAATAAGGATATACTGCTGCAGTTGCAATACACATGCACGGAGACACACACGCACGCACGCACGCACACGCACACACATGCACGCACGCACACACACACACGCACGCACACGCACACGCACACGCACACGCACACACACACACACGGCACACACATGCACGCACGCACACACACACATTTACCTGATAGAAGAGAATGTATGCAGCCTTGTTGACAACGTCCTTCTCTGTGATGGGAGTGACTCTCTGGTCGTCGTACTGGTACCACTGACTGTCAGCCATGTTCTTACACATAGCTAGAAACAAACACGAGGTCATCACACTCACGCTGCTAGCCCTCGGCTATGCTCTCACACGTAGTATTTAAACCATAAACACAAGGTCACGAAGGGCACCAGTGATGTTTCACCCAGTCTCCTACAAGCGCGGAGCTCGGACGGTTACTCTATGCAGCATGATGGATTAACGATTCGTAGTTAAGAGATACTAGCGCCATTGATTGATGCAATTGTTGATGAGATTGCCTAGACGTAACTGGCCACCTTGTGTTCTGTAGTTCATAGCTAATAACCTTACATCCAAATGAGTATTAGTTTGTCCAATATCCGCTCGCTGGTTACTAAGAAACGGCTAGAAATCCGGGCTGGTCAGAATAAATGAGTGTGTTCTACAGCTTTCAAACCACTCGCCGAAGCGGATCACGTGTGATTACAGATTATTAGGTACACCGGGAATTTTCGCGTACGCATGGGCCTCCGTGGATGTACGCAATGCTATCATCAGGTGATTCATCGTGTGGTGCTGAGTGCGCATTTCGTATAGTTAGTGGGTTTTACTCTTGAGAATAAATTGAAGATACGTGAGATCTTGAGATTACAAGCACAACATTATTGCGCTTTAGCAGCAGGCATCCGCTGGAACCTCCATTTCATCTGAGCGTCCAAACATACGGGCGGCACAAATGTCTTATACTCTACTCTGAGTTGGTATCTCTATCCCGTAACACTCTCTCTCACGGATCATCGCTTGACACTCCTGGATTGACATTTACGGCACGTAAATTGATTGTTTGATAAATAATCAAGAGATAGTAAAAAAAATACAGTTTGTTTGGTAAGTGTAACAGCAGTGATTATTGGACAAAGTAATTACCGCGTGGGATGTTAAGTTTAATTGCACTTATTACTACACAGGGTGCCACGGATATACTCCTAGGATTTTCGGTTCATTCATACTGCATTAATCAATGCGGCTATTTATGCCTTTAATATTACTTCTTTAAACTCATCGTATATTCGATGAGTGGGCAACGTGTGTCATTTACAACTCCTGTAATGCGACTGTAAAATGGAGCAAACTGCTTTATTCAACGCCTCTGGCTTACTGCCATTAGTGATTTTTAGGTGTGTAGGTGTAAGAATCGAAGAGTGGCTACGCAACCCGTGTGTTGGTTATGTTGTTAGTGTGCCCGGAGCTGGAGGCGTACGATTGCTGGTTTCGGTGACAGCATACAGCGTCGTAACGTTGTGTCGTTTCTGGGTTGTCATGCTACGATACTTCCTCTTCCAAGGCCGACCACTGATTTGTGCCGACCCATTGGTGGCTTGCCGTCAAGAACCCGCCGGTTGCGGTGCCACTGGGTTGTTAGTCATGGCGGAGTCAATACACCGGGGTTAAGTCGACAGGGCAGGGTCGCTCAACTTTACGGCTCGGCTTGCTTCCGGGCATGTTAACTGTGCAAGGCATAGTTTCAGTCAACAACCCTTGCTGTTCGTAGGTGATGTGACCTTTACTGAGTGTAGGTGTGGGCCGGATGGATCGTGTAAGCAATCTGTGGATGCCGAGCTGTGAGCTCCAGTACACTTCTATAATTAACCAAAGGGGTCAGAAAATTTTTGTTTGAGGGGGGGGGGAGTCTAAACTCAAGCTAATAGATAATTATAATAATAATAACAGCCGTATGAATAATAATAATATGGCCCCAATTTTGATATGCGTGAATCACGGTTCCACTTATCTCCACATAGCGCTGGATCAACAATCTACTAATCACAATTATTCACTCTATTGGTTCAGCAAGCCATTAGCAAACTCTAAGCTACCGTTGCCATGGAGACGCAATATGTCGACTTGCTATTTACCTGCCTTGAACCTTGTCAGAGTGGATACGCGAGAATATGCAGCAGCGGTGTCCACAGCGAGGGCGTTTAGTCGTAACCATGCGGCAACCTATTTTCAGTGGCCCCGACAAAGCCATGATGTTCTTTGGTCATCAAGCTGAAACAAACCACAAAAAGCTCTTATAGCTGTGGGTTTTCATATCAATAGAAAGCATGAAACAAACAACAAATCAATCTCTTTAACTAGCTGAGAGATTCCAACTTCATATCAGACAACGCTGAAACAAAACAAACAGAACAAACCAACTCCTGTAGAGCTGGATAAGGTTTTCATATCAACAAAAGCTGAAACAAACAACAAACAAGCTCTTATTAGCTGGGTTTTCATATCAACAAAGCTGAAAAACCAGAACAAGTTGCCGCGTCAGGACGCACGAACAGCGCTCAATCTAACGGTCTACTGCGGCTGCCACTCTGTGTGGCGTGGGTCCCCCACCTGGAGTGGTGGCGGATCTCTAGTAAACCCTGCTTCAGTCCCAAATGTGTTCACATACACGCCTGAAACAGTCGGAATGCACAGGGATGGCTATCAGGAACCTTCTCAATAAGGACACTGTATCGGTAAGTGGGAATCGTCCACTCCCAAGTTGCTCACGAGAGTTGTGCGCGTAACGTTAAGCTGTCTCAGATTTAAGATGCGAAGGCTCCCATCATACGTAGTATGCAACAACTATTCGCAAGACAGAATAGGTAAAGCACTCATTCCTATATTTTACGCTATCGTGCAAGCCATACAGGTCTGCAACTTAGAAGATGCTGCCAACTGTAACCAAATAAGGCCGAAAAAAATTTTCCAACTTAAACTACTCACTCAAACACAATTGCACTGGCAGTAGAACCTCACTCGGCAGTGGCTATACGTTTACATGTAACAATACTTGACACGCTTAAGCAGAATGCCATATACATTATACGATTTAAAGTACATTAATAAAACGCATTCTCTTTAACCAATTTAGCTTATGGAAATTTCACTTTGGACGTGACATTGTAGCTCAATACATCCATTGGCATGATATAGATTATTTGAACTAGCAATAACACAAGGCATGTTCAAATTTTCCTTAATCTGAAACAGACAAGTCACAAATTCCCATGTTTTAACCCTCTGTTGCAGGGTCAAAATTGTTATCTGACACTTACTCTTGAACGGCATTGTACAGCAAGAACAGTAGATATTCATGTGTCCCACTTTCAATAAGTGCCATTACAATAATTGCGTAGGTCACCGGCTCTTGAACAGAATAAAGTTTTCTAACTCGCTCCGGTGCAGGCCATTCCTCATAGAAAATCGGTTCTAAAATCTGACCATGCCTTTGCACCGTGTGACTCCATCTCGGCACAGGGATGGCTTTTCCCTACCATGATGCTATACACCGCTATCACGAGCCCTATGGTCGAGCGGTTTAAGAATTGGTTCTGCCCGCCCAATGGCTCCGCTTTCCGTTCCCTTATACCTTAAGTCTAAGGACGTGAGATGTTCTCCCTCCTATTTTACACCTCTTGGCACCTTTGAGCCTTTGACCCCCAGGCTTTCGACATCCCAACTTCTTCTTGTTTTTCGGCCATGTACCCCCCCTCACGTCTTCCGAACCTATTCTGTGTACCTCCAGTACGTCGAGCGCGTTTAAGATTTGGTGCCCAACTGTTGACGGTACGGGCGCTGCCACGGTGCTAGTTGAAAGATGATATTTACGGACGCTAGGGACGGACGATCAGATACCAATTACAGTGCGATTCTACAAGCTTCATCTGACTATGTGTAGATGAGCTATACAAACAAACAAAACTCTAGTGAGCCAGAGTTTTCATATTCTACATGATAAGAACTTGAAACAAACAACAAACAACTCTTACAGCCATGCTGTTTTGCATATTCCAACAAGACTTTGAAACAACAAAGCACACCTTTAGGAATCTATTCACACCCATCGTGTTGTAATTACAATCGATAAAATTTTTTCCAGTAATAAACACTTAACGTATCGACCAAGTTCAATATAACCCGATTCACTAGTCCACAAGCTGGACCAGAATAATTACCTGATAAAGTGAAGACAGAATCAGAAATTGCGAGCTGATGAGAGTGTAAACCCATACACCTTTTCTTCCTCTGGTGTACAGGATCAAACATTAGTCATTGACAATGTTGGCGCTCAGCTGATTTTCTGAATGTATTCTTCTAGTACCGGAGCATGAAACCTCCTTGTGCGTTGGTCCGTACCGCTGCGTGGGCTGTTCCTCCAATCACAGTCTAATTCAACGATTAAGGAGAACACTAGAAAGATAATGACTCGGTCATTGACTAACTCAACTGCTTCACACCACAGATAGGCAGTGTTAAAGGCAGGGTTTCGAAAATAATTTGCAAGCAGTCTCGTGTTTTTCCTACTTTACCGATGCGTACCGTTATAGCTCGAGTGACAGGAACTGTCTAGAGTAATGCTAACATGTCTTTGAACCTTCCTACGTAGCTATATTCATAAAAACATGCACAATTCCAATTTTATTTACTCGTTTTGATTTCCGCCACCATTTCTTGCGAATCTAGGACTATCTCGCAATAGTGTGAGATATCGGCCAATTTAAAAAGCGCACGGAGTACACAACACAGAATCAGATGCCTTTTTGTGTGTATCAGGTGCACTATGGGAGCAGTTGTTTTGAAGGTGCCATTTGCAAATTACTTTTTGCTATAATCAAATATGCCATGGCGTTACAGCGTGTTCAATACCAATTTTCTATGCTACAACCGCATAAATTCTTAGTGTTTTTCAAGTTGGTGTAATCAGTAACATATCCACTGTTAGATGAGACTATATTTTGCTATATTTTTTCAGATTTTGCATTTTTAGGAAATATTTCGAAATAAATCTTCAAGGGGACCATGACAAGCTGGTTAGCATTGTTTCGCCATCTAGTGGGAGAAAAAGTGGTAATTACACTAATGATTGAAGGATATGGAATACTTACACCTGTTTGGTATCTGGATCCCACTCCAGTATCACCTTGATGTGGTGTGGAGCATTACCAGCACAAGCTTCCAGGGCTCTGATACATGTATTAAATCATAGAAATTGCATACCTCGTATTATTCATTAATAGGCCTGCATCTCTTAAAGATACAGGCAGGTGCACACATGCAAACACACACAGACACAACTCACGTTGCATGTACGCACACACACACGCACGCCTATTAGCAAAGTGGGGTATAAATGGATCACTCATATTGTGCACATTACTATGCATAAAATACTATTTAGCATTGCAATTGAACTGGAATGAATAGTATCATAAACTTGATATGAAAGAAAATTGTGCTACACACTTTACTATACCATAAGTTTGCATTAACATTTGGCTACCTGTCCACAGTCTCCACAAACAACGGATGGTCATCATCATGAGATAAGTAGCTCTTGCCAGCAATACCATCCACAACTCTTATGTTGAACAGTACTCCCATTCTCTGCAATTATTAGCCTTAACTTTAATATGTTTCTGACAATGGGCCCCAGGAATAGATATTAGCCAGCATAACAACCAACTATTGATAGAATTGGTGAAAAAACCATTTTATTCTCTAACTTTACCACTTATGGGGTGTATAGTAACTTTTTCTGGCAGCAGACATGCTTGTCTCAAATTAGTTTTACAATTTCGATGCTACTTATACTACTCCCAATAAATTCTATAAATTCTATAAATAATATATATTCTATAAATTCTAAATTCTATATTCTATAGAAATTCTATAAATCACCACCACTTTCAAGCAGATGCACACAGACCTTTGAGGTGACTCCGTCTTTCAGGCAGGGAGCAAGCTTGGCCAGGATAGCATCTTGCAGTTTCTGGTAGGAGGCCTGTCGGCTAAGCTGTAACACCAGGGGGCTTCCAAACCTGTGCGCCACGTGTGTAATTATGAGTAATTAATAAAAAGTGCAGAACAAATATCTCTCTATTTAGTTAATCTCACCAACGCTGACCGCACCGAACCACAAATGCGACAATCAAGGTGTCATCTGAGCAAAGTGAACTGATTGATCATCTTGAAGATACAAACAGTTCTAAGGTGAAACATGCCAAGAGCATCTGTGATTCAATGTACACTCAATGCCATACCTCTGTCCCATATAGAATAACTCAACCACTTAATATGAAACACAATACGAGTGACAACTCGGTACACAAAGAACTGCTAGTAAAGCCCGAGGGCACATACTTCCTGCCCTTGCTCCCAACACCGAGTCTGTTACTGGCAATGATAAGTAACTTGTCGGACGCAGGCGGAACTTCGATGCAATAGATGTTATCGGTTTCATGGACAATGCTGAGCGACTGGTCATCTAAGAACGTGCGGTAGAATCCATCATAGTATAACTCTGTCATCAGGAACTGCAAGAGGTGTGTTTAGATGCAATTTGATTCCATTTCATCTCCCAACGAAATAACATACACACACATGTAAAACAGCAAATGTACATTGATGAGATGATAGTATAAAAGAACTACACAAAATCAAAGAGATCAGTTAGGTGTTATTAATTCACATTGCATAACCTTGTATATTTTCGATGACTGGTTAGAGTCCTTTTACCAAGAACAGAGTTAATTGGATTTCTGTGAATTTACTCACCTGTTTTGGAGGTATTTTTGTCTGGAGGGATAGCTCACTACGCAACTCCTTGACAGTTGCATTAATATTTACATTGACTCCTGCAAAATAAGACATTCCATGCTCATAGACAAAAAAAAGCTTTCTTTTTTGGAGTTGCATAAAGTCAAAGAAGACTCACTGTAGTGTAAAACTATAACTCTGCCAACTACACAGGCTAATACGTACCCAGCTTTACTTGTTTCGGCTGTGCGTCTAGGTAGACGATAGTAACGTAGACGGGACGATCAGCACGTTGTGGGAGCGGCAACGACACGCACAGAAACGGGTCAAAGTTATTGCTCTGGCGTTTGCACTTGGGACAGGTGAGCGAAGACTGGTACTGAGCAAGGAACAGGTCTTGCACAAAACTGCTGTTGCATCGCGTGTGATTGGCCAATGCCTCAGCTGCCACGATGTCATCCGGTCGTCCATAACTACTCTGTAAGATAAGTCACATCATGAATATATACGATAAACATGATGCACCGTTATATCAGCTGTTGTGGAAAAGCTGCAATTTCATAAACTTCAAATGTGACCATTATAAGGCAGAAATAAGTAGCAAGGCTTTAGGGTGCACCGGAGTTCCAGCTATACTCTTCACAAACACTTGCCCGGAAACGGAACTTTTTCTTAATTAAATTTCTGGTACTAGAAATACCTTACTGGCAGCCAATCACAAGTTTAGCATTGCAATTTAAGTCTAATTGTACTCTGTTGCCATTAATATATAAAACCACCCCAATTGAACTTTCTTGCACTAAAAGCAGCCGATTCACACCCCATAATAACCATCTTGTAATTAAAACATTTAAGCATTGCCCTACTTGCCCGAGTGATGTGCACACGATAATCATATTTCAGTCGAGTCAAGTAATTCTGTGCAGTAGGGCCTATGGGGTTATAACTGTCATGTTTTTTTATAGATGAAGTTCTGCTTATGCCTGAAACTCCAATATGCAGACCCAGAGCACCCGTAACAACAAGTGAAAAAGCGAATACGGTTGTCCATACAGATCGGGTGAAACTGGAATTCCAACATTGTAAAATAGGTTAGTATATTAGTAAAGTACAGTTACTGCATTGACTACTATTATAATTATTATTATTATTATATATATATTACTATTATTAACACTATTAATATAATATATAATTACTATTAAAGCCGCACAATGCGCATCCAAACGCTAATTTCTCCAGTACTAGACTAGCAAATACTTCGTGTCATGCATAATCACACTACCTTATGACAAAATAAACTCTAGTTCCTCCCATTTCACTGCGCGTTGTCTTATAAAAGGTATTTGAAAATACCTCCAATGTTGTTGACAGTTTCCCCAAGCAACCGTGCAGCGGTGCTGCGGTACAGCGGTACGGGTGTAGCAAAGATAAAAACATGTGACGTCACCTCACCACTTCGAGGCTTGATTGTTTGGCAAACAGTCGGCGTTTGCGCCAGAATGCCAGTTTTCTCACCTCTTTCTTGTGGGTTTTAAGCAAACGCGCAGTGAAATGGGAGCAACTAGAGTTTATTTTGTCATAAGGTAGTGTGATTATGCATGACACGAAGTATTTGCTAGTCTAGTACTGGAGCAATTAGCGTTTGGATGCGCATTGTGCGGCTTTAAAATTATAATTTATTTAGAAGAGATATATGATTTTTATTCTGGATGCCTGGATAATCAATGAAAATGAGTAGTTACTTTATTTGACCTGTACTTCTTCTTGGATGCAATATTCAAATCTTCATGGACTTTGTCTAGTAACCATACTAAGAATTCTTGTGCATCGTGTTGGCTGCTTCCTCTGTACTGTGGTCCATATTTACTGACACAACTCTTAAACTGACTAGATACTTCAGGCATGTATTCACAAACCCACAGCGACTTAAACAGTAGTGCAAGATTTTCCGTCAGCTCTCCTCGTGTGCCATAGGTCCGAGCATTAATCTTGTTATTTCTAGCAAGATCTGCTTTGTACTGATCGCAGCAAAAGTATTCTGCTAGTATGTCGGTCTTACTCAGGCACTGGATTATCGCGTTTATGTAACACGTGTTTCCGAGGTTCCGAAGACCGGTGCTTCCCGGCATTTTATCTTTCGATAGCTTGTGTGTTGGTCCACTCGGAGACGAAAACGAGTTTCTCCTGTACGCAGGCCTTGTTCTTTGTTCTGCTCGCTTCCTTCCAATTGGTGTTCTGTTCACTACCTGTCGAACGACTTTCTGTATGAAGCACTCTAATGGACGTACCCGCTCGCGAACACGCAAAAACGGGCTAAAAAATTTACTTTTCATATTGCTCGACGCTTTCCGCTCGTCGGTCTTACTGTGTTTGCTAGTACTTGTGCGCGGAAGAGTAGCACTCTTCGTCTGCTGTGAAGTGCGTTGGGATGTCAGAGATGGTGTAGGGGATCGGGAGCGTCCTCGGTGTCTATCTCCGCCGGTCTTACCAGACCTTCCTCTTTGTATTTCAGACTCCGACGCCGATCGCGCCATTGACTTCTTATCGTTGCTTTCCATGTCTGTATATCACAATTACATCACTTACAGCAGAGACGGGGTTATCGTGACGAAAACAGCTACGAAAAACTACAAAAACGCAATTTTCAAAATGATCATGTACGCTACGCAATTAGTCATGTTACTGTTGTTACTTACCCATGGAATTCATTGTTGCAAGACCAGCCGCCCTAAGCCACGCAACCGCGTACACAAATACTATATAAAATACGTGCGCGTTTTTAGTTTTACGGTCGTACCTGGATGATTCTGAGGTTAGGGGGCAAATTGCTGTCCTGACCACTCTTGGTCAGAATTCTTCAATATAACGCGACAGAGAGAAATGAAGAGGTAGGCGAAAGAGGAGAAGAGCGCGCGACACGGAAACGCCGATACCGAGGAAGGAACGCAGAAGAGGAGAGAGACGAGAAGACCGCGATGCGGAGGAAGAGAGCCGAAGGGGTCTAAAGAGCGAGAGAGAGGAAAGGAGGAGAGAAAGAGAGAGGCGTAAGGAAACGGAGAGAGAGAGAGAGCACAATAAAAGAAGGAAGATAAGAGACAGAGGAGTAGTAAGACGAGGAGAGGAGAGGGAAAAGAGCAAAGAGGAGGGATAGAGGAGGAGGCGAGCCGGGTAGGGACTGGTGGGCGGCTGAGCGGAGAAACAAGAGAGAAGAGGAGAGAGAGGAGAGCGCAGAGAACAAGAGAGAGAAGACGAGAGCGCGGGCGAGCGCAGAGAAAGGAAAGCGAGAAGCGAGAGAGGGGCGCCGACGTGAGCGACTGGGGACTTGTGGGTGAGTTGCAGAACGCAGGTGGTGGAAGAGAGAGAGAGTAGAGAGAGAGAGAGAGAGCGAGGAGCGCGTAAGGAACGATGACGAGAGAGAGAGCGCGCACGAGGAAGAGAGAAGAAAGAGAGAGAGAGAGAGAGCGCGCACGAGGAAGAGAGAGAGAGAGAGAGAGAGAGAGAGAGCGCGCACGAGGAAGAGAGAGAGAGAGAGCGCGCACGAGGAAGAGAGAGAGAGAGAGAGAGAGAGAGAGCGCGCACGAGGAAGGGAGAAAGAGAGAGAGAGAGAGCGCGCACGAGGAAGAGAGAGAGAGAGAGAGAGAGAGAGAGAGCGCACGAGGAAGAGAGAGAGCGCGCGCACGAGGAAGAGAGAGCGAGAGAGAGTAGACCAGATGAGAGAAGAGAGAGCGCGCCAACAGGAGGAAGAGAGAGAGAGAGCGAGAGAGAGAGAGAGAGAGAGAGAGGCGGCACGAGGAGAGAGAGAGAGAGCCGCCGCACGGAGGAAGGAGAGAAAGCAGAGAGCGCGCACGGGAGAAGATGAGAGAGAGAGAGAGAGCCGCGCACGAGAGAGAGAGAGAGAGAGAGCGCCGGTCACGAGGATAGCAAGAGAGAGAGAGGAAAGAGACAGAGAGAGAAGATGAAGCGCGCACTGGGAAAGAGAGAGGAGAGAGAGCTGCGCCCGAGGAGAGGGGAGAAAGGAGAGAGAGAGAGAGAGACGCCGACCGAGAGAGAGAGAGAGAGAGAGAGAGAGAGAGAGAGAGAGAGAAAGAGAGAGAAAGAGAGAGTGCGCGTAAGGAAAAACGAGAGAGAGAGAGAGAGAGAGAGAGAGTGAGAGAGAAAAGAAAGAGGAAGATAGAGAGAGAGAGAGAGAGGGAGAGAAAAAGAGAGAGGGAGAGAGAGAGAGCGAGAGAAAAGAGAGAGAGAGAAGAGCGACAGCGAGAGAAAGAGAGAGAGAGAAACAAGAGAGAGAGAAGAGAGAGAGCGAGAGAAAGAGAGAGAGAGAGAGAAACAAGAGAGAGAAGAGAGAGAAAGAGCGCGAGAGAGTGTGAGAGAAAGAGAGAGAGCGAGGAAAAGAGAGAGAGAGAGAGAGAGAGAGAGAGAGAGAGAGAGAGAGAGAGAGAGAGAGTATATTTCTCTCTCGCTCTTTCTTGCGTGCGCGCACTCGCTCTCAGTCTCACTCTCTTTCACTCTCTCTCACTCTCTTCTTTCTTTTCTCTTCTTTCTCTCACTTCTTTCTCTCTCTTTCTTCTCTCTCGTGCTCTTCTCCTCTC
>NW_014578463.1:81098-90517 GCF_000485595.1 Priapulus caudatus
TGATTCTGAGGTTAGGGGGCAAATTGCTGTCCTGACCACCCTTGGTCAGAATTCTTCAATGACTTGCCAGGTTTTGAATCAATTTTATTGTTTGATGAATGTCTTGGATCATGGTAAAAAATTAGCACTAAAATGGATTTCATATACATGAGATTTCTTTAAAAAAAATCAAGTTCGATGTTTAGATGGTTTCGGAATGGCCTGTCCTAACCCATGGTAGTCAATTTTTCACTAATAATTTGAAGCTTTTGTCGTCATTCAGGGATGGGAAATCTAGTTTGGGTGGGTGCATATGTTTCAACTGTAATTCAGCAAAGTTTCATGCGCCTGTGACCATAAGTGTAAGAGGGGTGAACCTCAGACCTATTTAGGTCAAACATGACAAAATTATCAACTCCGTTACAAAATTGTAACGGAGTTGATGTATATAAAGGCCCTTATAAAGGTATACAAAAAAGTAAAAAAGTGTAATAATCTTTGTAGTTTCAGGGCCACGGTGTTACAAATATTGGAAATATTCCATAAATATGCCAAAAGGGATGATAAAAAAAATTCTGTTATTTAAAACTGCAATTTACCCCTTAACCTCAGAATCACCCGTTCTGCGGATAAAATGATAAGCATCACATGTGTAATTTTGTACGAACTATATCCTTAAGATTTGCATATATTAATTAGCATTATACTTAATTTGTTTCCGGTACAAGTTCTGATAGGTCCGCTCATAGATATATACAACACATTGCTACCTATATATCTATGCGTCGCCTCCACCAGACTTTCATTCCATATTATAGCGCAGTGAACCACTCCGGCATATTATATTTCTATTGCCACTCCGATGGTTGACTCAAAATTGTCATATTCCTCTGGTTGGTGGTCTTTCTGTCACCTGTGACATCTTTCCATATGGCACCTTATGAAATAGCTTGAGCATCTCTGTCATAACTTATCTAATGTCCGTATTATAATTTTCACGTCTCTATCATATGTATTCCCTGTGTTTTCGTATGCAAGTAGGTAACTCAGTTTTCTAATCGTTCTGTGGTATGCTAAGAGTTTAATGCCTATGAATTTACTTTGGTTGTTCTACGGATTGCTACATCCTTAATTCAATCATTGTCTCAACATATTTACTAGCAGTCGTTCATTCCATTTCTGCCATTATATAGGCCCATTATTATGCCGCGATTACGTCTTGATTGCTTGTATCTCCTCGTCAATGCTTTATCAATAATAATTTCAAAGATTTTAGTATCTATCTGCAAATAACTAAATTTCTGAATTCACAAAGTTTTGTAGCATCATTTATAAATATAACGAAAAGTAACGCATATTAAATTATTTATTTTAAATAAATAATAGCGCATGGCGTGAAGTAGTTATAGTAGTAGCATTTAACAGGCTTAGGGCGATCTCCTAATTATAAACACAGGTCTACTTGAATAAATTCTTATTAAGGAAATCTATGCTAGAATACCCCCTAACATTTTAAATGCCCATTATTCATCTTAAAAATATTAATCCTCTGGTAAGATATGAGCATTCCATTAACACACTATCTTTTTACCCAGAGTTATTGCAATGGGCATTTCATCACACAACTCCTACTCAAGGGGTAGCCAGCTCCAATTTAAATTCATTTGGAAATCGAAATCTGCAATCATTCATTCAGGCTACTTGCTGCATGCACAAACCCGGATTTTAGCCTATATCAGCCATAGCATACATTTCTAAAATATTTTGCCAATGTAGTAGGGAGTCATATCGCTGGGTCACATAATGCCCAGTACCTGTTGTAAAAGGACGCAGTATTTCGACGAATATATACACTGTACATTATCTGGGAGGACTGCAAGCCGAAACGCTCGGTCTGGCTACCCTTGCAAGCTATGGGCGTCGTGCCATCTTTTACTAGAGCCATGCGATGGAGATTTATCACAGAAATCTACTCAAGGTAGCCATTCTCCATTCTTAAATTTCATTTTGGTATCAAATATTGAATCAAGTCAGTCAGCTACTGCGCATGCGCGAACCGGATTACTTGAGCCTATAATTCTTGCATAAGATATAAATTTCTTAAAATATTTTCCAATGGTTAGTAGGGAGCTCATACTCCTGCGGTCAACATATTATGCCAGAACCTTTTAAATGACGAGTTATTTCGGACTGATAATACACGTACGCATGTATCTGGCGAGACTGGAAGCCAGAAACGCCTCTGTCCGTGGTTACCCTGCAGCTTAGGGCGTCGTCACCATTCTCTCTTTCTCTCACTGTCTCGCGCTCTCTCTCTCTCTCTCTCTCTCTCTCTCTCTCTTCTCTCTCTTGTTTCTCTCTCTCTCTCTTTCTCTCGCTCTCTCTTTCTGTCTCTTTCCCCTCTCTCTCTCTCTCTCTCTATCTTCCTTTCTCTCTCTTTCCCTCTCTCTCTCTCGCTCTCTCTCTCTCTCTCTCGTGCAGTGCCGTCTGAGGCAAACTTCATAATATATGCTGCTGAGGGAGAGAGGGGATGGGAGACTGAGGAAATCCGGCAGAGAAGATAGCTGGGGGCGGTAGAAGAAGAAGGAGGCTGAGCGATGGACATGGGAGGCATGGGGATGACGCGAGGGCATAAATTAGGTGTTTTGTAACCTACATGCTAGGGCGCTCTCATAATTTTAAACACAGGTCTACTGATAAATGTTTATTAAGGAAATCTATGCTGAGATACCCCCTAACCATTTTAAATGCATATTCATCTAAAAATATAACTCCTCTGGTAAGATATTGAGCATCCATTAACACACTATCTTTTACCAGAGTTATTGCATTGGGCATTTATCACACAAATCTACTCAAGGGTAGCCCAGCTCCAATTTAAATTCATTTTTGAATCGAAATCTGAATCATTCAGTCAGCTACTGCGCATGCACAAACCCGGATTTTAGCCTATTCAACATAGATACATTTCTAAAATATTTGCCAATGTAGTAGGGAGTCATATCCTGGGTCACATATGCCCAGTACCTGTTAAAATGACGAGTATTTCGACGAATATATACACGTACATGTATCTGGGAGACTGAAGCCGGAAACGCTCTGTCCTTGGTACCCTGCAAGCTAGGGCGTCGTGCCATCTTTTACTAGAGCCATTGCGATGGAGATTTATCACAGAAATCTACTCAAGGGTAGCCCATCTCCATTTTAAATTCATTTTGGAATCAAAATATGAATCAGTCAGTCAGCTACTGCGCATGCGCGAACCCGGATTTGAGCCTATATTCTGCATAGATAAATTTCTAAAATATTTGCCAATGTAGTAGGGAGTCATATCCTGGGTCACATATGCCCAGAACCTTTTAAAATGACGAGTATTTCGACGAATATATACACGTACATGTAACTGGGAGATTGAAGCCAGAAACGCTCTGTCCGTGGTACCCTGCAAGCTAGGGCGTCGTACCATCTTTTACCAGAGTCATTGCGATGGACATTTATCACAGAAATCTACTGGTGGGTAGCCCAGCTCTATTTTTAATACATTTTTGAATCAAAATATGAATCATTCAGTCAGCTACTGCGCATGCGCAAACCCAGATGTTAGCCTATTCTGCATAGATTAATTTCTAAAATATTTGCCAATGTAGTAGGGAGTCATATCCTGGGTCACATATGCCCAGAACCTGTTAAAATGACGAGTATTTCGACGAATATATACACGTACATGTAACTGGGAGATTGAAGCCAGAAACGCTCTGTCCGTGGTACCTTGCAAGCTAGGGCGTCGTACCATCTTTTACTGTCTAGAGTCATTGCGATGAACATTTATCACACAAATCTACTCGAGGGTGACCCAGCTCTATTATAAATTCATTTTTGAATCAAAATATGAATCATTCAGTCAGCTACTGCGCATGCGCGATCCCCGGAACACGATAGTGAAAGGCGGTAGAAAAAGAAAGGAGGAAAGGGGTGAGTCGGGAGCGGAAGAAGTAGTAGTTTTGCGCCCTACAGACTAGGGCGCTCTCCTAATTATAAGCACAAGTCTACCGATAGTAATTTATCACATAAATCTATGCTGAGATAGCCGCTAACCATTTTAAATGCATATTCATCACAAAATATAACTCCTCTGGTCAGATATTGCGCATGCGCTAACACACTAACGTGGCCAGATTGTGTACTGACTGGTATATGCAGTGGGCACCTTACTTACAAGGTCTTCTTCCTATTTCTTAACAGAGGTTTACTGGTGAACTTTTATCGTATAAACCTATGCTAGAATACCTCCTCTCTATTTTAAATGCATAAGTTTTGCAAAATATTATTTTTCTTGGGAGATATTGCGCATTCGCACGCACAGTTTTAGGCGAGCAGTACGGACTGAAGAAAACTGTATAATATAGCTTGTTGGGATACTGAGGAATGGCGGCAGGGACGATAGCGGAAGGCGGTAGAAAAAGAAGGAGGCTGAGCGAAACGCAAGGGAGGCAAGGGGTGAGACGGGTGGGGATGAGGTAGTAGTTTTGCACCTTACAGGCTAGGGCGCTTTCCTAATTATAAAGACGGGTCTACTGATAAGAATGTATCACATAAATCTATGCTGAGATAGCCCCTAACTATTTTAAATGCATATTCATCACAAAATATAACTCCTCTGGTGCGATATTGCGCATGCCCTAACACAGTAACGTAGCCAAATTGTGTACTGACTGGTATATGCAGAGGGCACCTTACATACAATATCTTCTTCCTATTTCTTAAGAGAGATTTACTGGTGTACTTTTATCATATAATCCTATGCTAGAATACCTCGTCTTTATTTTAAATGCATAAGTTTCGCAAAATATACTTTTTCTCGGGGGATTTTGCGCATGCGCGAGCACAGTTTTAGGCGAGCAGTACGGACTGAAGAAAACTGTATAATATAGCTTGCTGTGGTGAAGGGGATGGGAGACTGACGAAAGACGGCAGGATCGATAGCGGAAGGCGGTAGAAAATAAAGAAGGCTGATCGAAAAGCAAGGGAGGCAAATTAAAGCTGCTAGCCCTCGGCTATGCTCTACGCTGCTAGCCCTCGGCTATGCTCTCACACGTTGTTAAACATAAACACAAGGTCACGGCACCAGTGATGTTTCACCCAGTCTCCTAACAAGGCGAGCTCACGGTTACTCTATGCACATGATGGATTAACGATTCGTAGTTAAAGGCATACTAGGCCCATTGATTATGCAATGTTGATGAATGCTAGAGTAACTGGCACCTTGTGTAGTTAATAAGTACATAACCTTACATCCAAACGCGTATTGGTTTGTCTAATATCACTGCTGGTTACTAAGAGATGGCTAAGAAATCCGCGGTCAAATAAATCAGTTGTTTACAGTTTCAAACCGCTGCCGCCGAAGCGGGTGTGATACAGATTATAGTACACCGGACATTTTCGCACGCATGCTCGGACGTACGCAATGCTATCATCAGTGATTTCGATCGTTGTGGTCCGAGTGCGCATTCCGTATGTTATGGTTTTACTCTTGAGAATAAATGAAGATACGAAGATCTTGAGATTACAAGCAACATATAGCGTTTAGCAGCAGGCACCGGTGACACCTCCATTTCATCTGGCGTCCAAAACATACGGGCCTCACAAATGTTTACTCAACTCTGTAGTTGATGTCACGTGACATTTACGTCATCACTTGACTCCTGGATGACATTTACGGCACGTAAATGATATGTTGATAAATATCAAAGATAGTAAAAAAATAAGTCTTGTTTGTAATGTAACCAGCAGTGATATTGGACAAAGTAATACGCGTTTGGATGTAAGGTTATGCACTTATTAACTACACAAGGTGCCAGTTACTCTAGGATTCGTCATCATTGCATAATCAATGGGCCTATTATGCCTTTAAAACTTCTTCATAAATCATCGTCATATTCGAGGCAACTGTGTCATTACACACCCGTGTAATGCGACTACTAAACATGAGCAACTGCTTTATCCACCCTCTGTTACTCCATAGTGATTTCAGGCGTGTATATGTAAGAATCGAGATGCTACGCACCGGTGTAGTGCCCGGAGCTGAGGCTACCGATGTGGTTCGTGACAGCATACAGGTCGTACGTTGTGTCGTCTGGGTTGCTCGTGCTACGATACTTCCTCTTCCAAGGCGACCACTGATTGTGCGGACCATTGGCGCCGTCAAGCCGCGTGGCCACTTGTTTTGTCATGTCGAGTCCATACACGGGGTAGTCGACTAGCGTGCTCAACTTTACGCGCTGCGATGTTAACTGCAAGGCATATCAGAACACGTTGCTGTGACCTGTACTGATGTAGGTGTGGCCCATGATCATGTAAGCAACTGGATAGCTGTAGCTCACACACTCATAATTAACCAGTATGAGTTAGAACTCAAGCTAATAATAATAATAATAATAATAACACGTAAATAATAATTCGTAATAATATAATAAGCCCATTTGTGATATCTGATCACGGTTTCCACTTATTCCACAATACCTGGTCAAACAATCTACCTAATAACATTATTCACTCTATGGTCAGAAGCATTAGAAACTCAAGCACCGTTGCCATGGAGACGCAATATGTCGACTGGCTATACCTGCTTTGAACCTTTTCAGATGGATAACGAGAATATCAGGCAGGGTCCACAAGCTGAGGCGTTTAGTCGTACCATGCGCAACCTTTTACAGTTGGGACAAAGCCATGTGTTCTTGTCATCAAGCTGAAACAAACCACAAACAACTCTTATAGCTGGGTTTTCATATCAATAAAGCTGAAACAAACAACAAAACAACTCTTATAGCTGGGTTTTTATATCAACAAAGCTGAAACAACAACAACAACTCTTATAGCTGGGTTTTCATATCAACAAAGCTGAAACAAACAACAAACAATCTTATAGCTGGGTTTTCATATCAACAAAGCTGAAACAAACAAGTGCCGCAGAGCGACAGCGCTCATCTAACGTCTACTGCGCGTGACTCTGTGTGGATGGGTGGGATTCTAGTAAACCCTGTTAGTCCCAAATGTGTTCACATACACGCGAAACAGTGGAATGCACAGGGATGGTTCAGGAACCTTCTCAAAGAATGTTCGTTGGATCGTTATGAAAGTTGCACGAGGATGGCGCGTACGTTTAAGTGTCTTCAGATTAAAGATGGAAGCTCCCATCATACGTAGTAGCAACAACTATCTGCAAGACAGAATAGGTAAGCACTCATCCATTTACCTACGCAAGCCTACAGCGCTGCGCAATAGAGAGCTGCCACCTGTAACCAATTAAGGCAAAACTCCACAGTACCACCAACACATGCCACTGGCAGTAGCACTGGCAGTGGCATACGTTACATGTAACATACTGACAGTACAGAATGCCATATAAATTATACGATTTAAGGAGCATAAAAACTTTCTTTAACCAAATTAGCTTTTGAAATTTCACTGTGACATTGTAGCCTCATACATCTCAGGCATGTATAGATTTTACTAGCAAACCGCGCAGTCAAATTCTTTCTAACAGACAGTCAACAAATCCATGTTTAACCCTCCTCTGAGGGTCAAAATGTTATCTGACACTTACTCTTCGCATGTCAGCAGAAAGTAGATTTCATGCGTCCTTTCAATAATGCCATAAAAAATGCTAGGTCAGCCTGAAACAAAAAAGTTTTTCAATCGCTCCGTCGACCATGTCCTCAGAAAATGTCTAAAATCTGCCCATTGACCTTTGACCTGTGACCTCCAATCTCGGCACAGTGATGGCTTTTCTACCATGATGCTATACACCGACTATCACGAGCCTAGTCGAGCCGTTTAGATTTGTGCCGCAATTCTGCATTTCCTCCCTATACCTTAAGTTAAGGAGTGAATGTTCCCCCTTATTTTACACCTCTTGACCTTTGACCTTTGACCCCCAGCTTCGACATCCAACTCGTTTTCGGATTACCCCCCACGTCCCGAATATCGTGACCGTACGTCGAGCGGTTAAGATTTGTGCCAACTGTTGACGGACGGACGCACGGACGGACGCACTGGGACGATCATGCGATCTACAAGCTGCATCTGACTATGTCAGATGAGCTAACAACAAACAACTCTAACAGCCAAGTTTTCATATCAAACAAGCTGAAACAAACAACAAACAATCTTACAGCCAGGTTTTCATACTCAACAAAGCTGAAACAAACAACTGACCTTTAGAACATACACTTGATACTGATAAAAATTCAGGTAAAAACACTACAACAACAAGTTCATATTCACTAGTCCACAGCTGACACATCAGCTGATAAATAAGAAATCAGAAATCGCTGATGAGTGTAACCACACACCTTTTCTTCCTCTGTGGTACAGCGTCAAAACACTCTGACAATGTTGCGCTCAGCTGTTTTCTGGTAGCGACCTTTCAGTTGTTGTCCGCTTGCGTGTTCCTCAATCACATCCTCAACGTTGGAGAAAAACTGAAATAATGACTCGGTCATTGACTAACTCAACTGCTTCACACCACAGATAGGCAGTGTTAAAGGCAGGGTTTCGAAATAATTTGCAAGCAGTCTTGTGTTTTCCTTACTTTACGATTGCTACCGTTATAGCTCGAGTAACGGGAACTGTCTAGAGTAATGCTAACATGTCTTTGAACCTTCCTACTTAGCTATATTCATAAAAACATGCACAATTCGAATTTTGATTACTCGTTTGATTTCCGCCGCCATTTCTTGCGAATCTAGGACTATCTCGCAATAGTGTGAGATATCGGCCAATTTAAAAATCGCACGGAATACAAACACAGAATCAGATGCTTTTTGTGTGTATCAGGTGCACTATTGGAGCAGTTGTTTGAAGGCGCCATTTGCAAATTACTTTTCGTATAATCAAATTATGCCATTGGGATTACAGTGTGTTCAATACCAATTTTCTATGCTACAACGCATAAATTCTTAGTGTTTTTCAAGTTGGTGTAATCAGTAACATATCACTGTTAGATGAGACTATATTTTGCTATATTTTTCAGATTTTGCATTTTTAGGAATATTTTCGAAATAAATCTTCAAGGGGACCATGACAAGCTGGTTAGCATTGTTTCGCCATTCTATTGAAAGTGGCTCCTGAATTAAAGGATAGATTTATTCGAAATATTGTCCTAAAATGCAAAATCTTGAATAACATAAATCGTGAGTCGTATTATTCTTTCGATTTTAATAGGGATTGAGGTGAATTGAAGTAATATGATTTGAGTGTTGAGCTAATTCAACCAGTTACACTGTACTGGCGTATGTCTGTTCCGGTGTATATCTAGGTGAATAGACTGTAATTCGTATAGCCACTCCGTATCAGCGCTTTGGAGTGGTAACTTTGTTTGTAATTTTTGGTGTGCACAGGGTTGTGGGCTTACCAGCACAAGCTTCCGAGGGCTCTGATCA
>NW_014578463.1:95705-99744 GCF_000485595.1 Priapulus caudatus
TAAATAAGATATAGCGCATGGCGTGAAGTAGTATAGTAGTAGCATCCTACAGGCTAGGGCGCTCTCCTAATTATAAACACAGGTCTACTGATAAAAATTAATTACTTAAATCTATGCTGAGATAGCCCCTAACCGTATTAAATTCATATTCATCACAAAATATAACTCCTCTGGTGAGATATTTCGCATGCGTTTACATACTAACGTAGCCAGATTGTGTACTGACTGGTATATGCAGTGGGCACCTTGCATGCAAGGTTTTCATCATGTTTCTTAAGAGCGGTCTACTGATGGAATGTTATCATATTAATCTATGCTAGAATACCTCTTCTCTATCTTAAATGCATAAGTTTCGCTAAATATTATTTTTCTTGGGAGATATTGCGCATGCGCACGCACAGTTTTTGGCGAGCAGTACGGACTGAAGAAAACTGTATAATATAGCTTGTTGTGATAGAGAGGAGTGGGAGACTGATGAATGGCGGCAGGGACGATAGCGGAAGGCGGTTGAAAAAGAAGGAGGCTGAGCGAAACGCAAGGGAGGCAAGGGGTGAGACGGGTGGGGATGAGGTAGTAGTTTTGCACCCTACAGGCTAGGGGCGCTCTCCTAATTATAAAGACGGGTCTACTGATAAGAATGTATCACATAAATCTATGCTGAGATAGCCCCTAACTATTTTAAATGCATATTCATCTCAAAATATAACTCCTCTGGTGCGATATTGCGCATGCACTAACACACTAACGTAGCCAGATTGTGTACTGACTGGTATATGCAGAGGGCACCTTACATGCAAGATCTTCTTCCTATTTCTTAAGAGAGATTTACTGGTGAACTTTTATCATATAAACCTATGCTAGAATACCTCGTCTTTATTTTAAATGCATAAGTTTCGCAAAATATACTTTTTCTCGGGGGATATTGCGCATGCGCGAGCACAGTTTTAGACGAGCAGTACGGACTGAAGAAAACTGTATAATATAGCTTGCTGTGATAAAGGGGATGGGAGACTGACGAAAGACGGCAGGATCGATAGCGGAAGGCGGTAGAAAATAAAGAAGGCTGATCGAAAAGCAAGGGAGGCAAATTAAGGGGTGGATCGGGTGGGGATGAAGGCGAATAACAATGCTAACGTTTCACTCACATAGCTAAAACAGTCCAGTGTCCCTAACCTATTTTTTGCTTAGCTTAGCTTATAGGTGTAATATTTATCTGCTCATATGCCTATTATCCGCTAAAGGCAATCAAACTCCTGAGGTTATACGTTTAAAATAAAGAGCACAGAATCTTTGGAGGTCACTTAATGCGAAAGTTCTCTATTGTATTAGCTCACTTTATTAATTCTAATTCGCTCTGGCCTCATGGCAACCCAATTGCCCGCAACTCTAAATGAAATGATGTACATGTTATGATAAATAGTGTATGACGCCGATCGAAATTTATCGAGGAAAATCTTGCAATCTCATGTTCATCCAATCATTGACGTTTATGTAAATCAGCCAAAAATAAATTATATAATGTAAAAATTATACAATTACATAAGATGTGCATACTCGCGCATATACTTGGATATAAAATTTTCCATTGGTAATGCTCCCTTTAATTGTAATCTGGCGCCTCGGTTTCCATTTTCCTCAGTCGCCTCTCGAAGAGCCATCACCCAAGACAGTTCTTAACGTGACTTTTACGTCTCCGTAAATAGTAAAAGTAAAAAAATTATGTCTACTTTTTCACAAATGTAAGTGATTCTGTTTACTTTTTATGGTTAAATTGCTGCATTATACTTCCTATTTTGCTATTCCGTTTGATGTGAACAAACACTCGTGACTCATACATAGCCCATAGCAAGCATTTAATGTCGTGACAAATATATCAAATCATCCAAGATTTTTTGAATGATTAACTAGTTGAAAAACAATCATTTCAGGTAAGACTCTGAGGATACATTTAGTGTCGTCATAGTACTTACTTTTCATGTAAAAAATTGCAACAAGATTTTTACAAATATACACCATAAAAAATACGTAACGTACCTAGTCAAATTAAGACTTAATACATAAAGTTATGTTCTCATAGTATTTCTACAGTAAAACTACCTGTCGGTATTATTTTAACCCATATAGACATAATAATTCTTGCCTCTTTATTTAAGTGCATGCGCACAAAGTTAAACCCACTGATCTATATATGATGTGTTGGCGAATATCCAGTATAATTATGTCAATGCAAACATTATCGAGTAGAAATTACGTAGTGAACCAAGGAGAAAATGTATAAAAGCCGTTTTGCTTAAAACATTGGTTACTCCATCTAGAGATGACAAAGCCGCCATGTTTCTCCATAACAGCATGTGATATCAATATAACATTCTTGTTTAGAGAACAGGGTTATCTGTTTCAATAAAATAATAAGCGGTGCGATATATAATTACGGGTCGTAAGTTGTCTCTATCCGCAAGAAATAAATGTTTCCCGTACTTGCTGCGACTTCATGTTGATATTCTTTGATTTGTCAAAATATATCAACTGCTATCAATATATCATCATATTCCCATGTAGAAGCATATATATATATCAGGAGTAGATAATAGGGAATTCTATAATTTCCTATTAAATACTCCTAGTATATATATATATATATGCATGTAAAGCCATCAAAAATGATAACCGTATTTGCTAGGAGTAGAGGCTGACATCCCTCTAGATGTGCAGAAGTTATAAAAAATAAAGGTTACTTTTTGAAGGTAACGCAACCGTATCATTTATGGAATTATTATAAAAGACATTGAGTTGCATATGAAATGAGATAAGGGAAGTTCGTCGGTTGTTAATCGAAGCAGGAAACATAACGAATCGGTGCAAATTCTACTTATTTGCGCATTAATTTTAGCATCCACATATTTACATGCGGCCTTATACAAACATAATTTAATCTATTTTCAATTAAAATAAACAAAGTTAATGTTTGAATAAAATACTGAGCCTGAAGACGCCAACTACATGGCTGTCCGTAAAATGTATGTATCAACGGCGAAGTATGTTTGTATCTGAGAAAAGCTTTGAAGCAAGGAAGGCTTGCTCTCATAGAGAGCGCACGTACGTGATTATGATCGCTATTGAGGACACGCGCTGTAACTGGCATGCCATCCGCGTTCCTATTTCATCACGAAGCAGCGAAATTCTTCACAGCCATCGGTATAATGCCGTACTGATTTCATACCTGCGACTTTTCGACTGCTTCCATCGACACGACCTTATAGCCAACGCAATCGCCTTACGGTATAATTCGCACTCGCCCACTCTCTCCTACATTACGTAATTAACGATTTCCGCACTGCCGTGTATGCAGCGACGTCAGCCGACCATTGTGTGGCCTGCCCCATCAGTCGCCATCATGCTTTTCCAGTGCTATTACGTTGACACGTCCAGTAATTGCCGTACATATGAGGCGATACTCAGATTTAATAGCCTAGCTGGCTGACAATCGGTGAAACGCTCTCCGTATTGTGCGGGAACGCTCGGCCGCCAATAGCAGCTGGAAACTGGCGAAATTGTTTTCAGAACACCCTGATATATACCGAAAGTCGTTAGGTACGCGACTCGGCGCGCAGAAGTTGCGCAATCGGTATGGTATCTTCGATTTGTCACGATTCGTATATGAATTTACAGCTATAAGCATGCGGCAATCGCATAAGCAGATGATATGCTTGTGTCTGGGGCTTTTTGCAGGCTTCGCAACAGCATTAATGTTTCGTATGCGCTTTTCGTCTTTTCGTCTGCAGTTGGTTTTAATCACAGGGTTGGCAATGCATTGGTTTAAGTAATCGGATGCATAAAACGTTGTTTGTGGCCTTCATATATGCATTTGCGCTTTAACTGAGCTATTATTTATTTGTTTGAGATACCAAACAGAAGTACAGGCAGACGGACAGACAAACAGATGGACAGATGGATGGATGGATGGATGGATAGATGGATGGATGGATAGATGAATAGATAGACAGATGGATGAATGGATAGCTGAATGAATAGACAGATG
>NW_014578463.1:100185-103725 GCF_000485595.1 Priapulus caudatus
GATGGATGGATGGATGGATGGATGGATGGATGGATGGATGGATGGATGGATGGATGAATGAATGGATGAATGGATGGATGGATGGATGGATGGATGGATAGATGGATAGATGAATAGATAGACAGATGGATGAATGGATGGATGGATGGATGGATGGATAGATAGATGGATAGATGAATAGATAGATAGATGGATGGATGGATGGATGGTTGGATGGATAGATAGATGGATAGATGAATAGATAGACAGATGGATGGATGGATGGATGGATGGATGGATGGATAGATAGATGGATAGATGAATAGATAGACAGATGGATGAATGGATAGCTGAATGAATAGACAGATGGATGGATGGGTGAGTGAATTGCGGTTAGGTGGGTGGGTAAATTATTAGATTATTATACCGGCGGATGGACGAAAAGACAAACGGACAGATGAACAAACTGGCAGACAGACGGGTCTACATATGTGCCACACATGCTATCTCTAGTAAAAACTTTACAATGTATCAACATATAATTTAGGTATAAATACTGCGCTAGATAGAACCCACAGAACACATCGCTGCTAATAATTTAATTGATTCCATCAACATACGCGCGTGCGCAGTGCGTCCAGGTCTCTTTCCGAATTTCCCAATCCGGGTTTATATATCGCGCGCCTGTTTACAGTCATTATTCAGGAGCACCCAAGAGCTGGAAGCATACAGAGACCACGACGACGGTCCGCAGAGGAAATGTTACTATCTGCTGTGTGTTAAATTTCCTTCTTAGTTCTGATTCAATAATCGAGCGATTAGAGATAACACGTGTTAAAGAATCTACAGAGGTAAGCATACACAACATCTAGTTAGGGCTTGTTTTGTACATTTTGATTTAATCGTGCGTACGGTGAAGAGCTAGCGTGAGCTTGATAGAAGCACACGACCTTGCACGTGCACAACGCTAATGGCGGTCGCTTGTATCGTCGCATATGCAGGTAACCGCCGCCTTACGAAGATTACTAATTTCCGAATTTCACTCGGGAGTCGATTGTTCAAAACTCGGAGCTCTGGCGGGCTTGGAAGCTGAGTAGAGCTGGGATCGCGCGCGTGGGGAGGTCGCGTTCGTTAATATCAAAACGAGTACAGGAGCGTGGTTCGTGTGTCCCGGATTTTCAGAACGCGGTTACCGAATCTAAACTTCTTTACCGAATCTATCGCACTGAATTGACATTCCATAGTTACGTCGGTTATGCAAACAATTATTCAGGGTTTAACGTTAGTAACCCTCCGACGAAATTCAGATAACTCGGTTCGGTTCGGTAATTATTGGTAATGATTTTTAATTTGAAATAACAGTCAAGGAGTTTAGAGATGCCAGGGAAATAACAAGTGAGTAATCATATTTAAGGCTCATCGAAAACGGTGCGAATTAAATTAAGATTTGCATATATTAATTAGCATTACTTAATTTATTTCCGGTACAAGTCTGATTAGGTCCGCTCATAGATATATATACAACACATTGTATATATCTATGGTCCGCTCCACCAGACTTTCATTCCATATTATCAGGAGTGAACCACTCCGGATATTATATTTCTATTGCCACCTCCGATGGTTGACTCAAAATTGTCATATTCCTCTGGTTGGTGGTCTTTCTGTGACATCTTTCCATATGGCGCCTTATGAAATTGCTTGCATCTCTGTCATAATTATAATGTCCGTTTATAATTTTTTATGTCTCTATCATATGTATCCCCTGTGTTTTCGGTATGCCAATGTAGGTAACTTCAGTTTTTTAATCGTTCTGGGTATGTAAGAGTTTAAGGCCTTGAATTTGTTTGGTTGCTCTACGTTGTACTCCTTAATTCAATCATCTGTCTCAACATATTTACTAGCCAGTCGTCATTCCATTTTGCCATTATATGTTAAGGTACCGGTACGTCTGATTGTTGTATCTCCTCGTCATGTTTATCAATAATAATTTCAAAGATTTTAGTATTATCTGCAAATAACTAAATTTCTGAATTCACAAAGTTTTGTAGATCATTTATAAATATAACGAAAAGTAACGGATTTAAATTATTTATTTAAATAAGATATAGCGCATGGCGTGAAGTAGTATAGTAGTAGCATCCTACAGGCTAGGGCGATCTCCTAATTATAAACACAGGTCTACTGATTAGAATTTATTACATAAATCTATGCTGAGATAGGTATCTATACCGGTCTATACCCCCTAACCATATTAAAAGCATATTCATCTAAAAATATAACTCCTCTGGTGAGATATTGAGCATCCATTAACACACTATCTTTTACCAGAGTTATTGCGATGGGCATTTATCACACAAATCTACTCAAGGGTAGCCTAGCTCCAATTTAAATTCATTTTTGAATCGAAATCTGAATCATTCAGTCAGCTACTGCGCATGCGCGAACCCGGATTATAGCCTAATCAGCATAGATAAATTTCTAAAATATTTGCCAATGTAGTAGGGAGTCATATCCTGGGTCACATATGCCCAGTACCTGTTAAAATGACGAGTATTTCGACGAATATATACACGTACATGTATCTGGGAGACTGATGCCAGAAACACTCTGTCCGGGGTACCCTGCAAGCTAGGGCGTCGTACCATCCTTTACCAGAGCCATTGCGATAAACATTTATCACACAAATCTACTGGTGGGTAGCCCAGCTCTATTTTTAATTCATTTTTGAATCAAAATATGAATCATTCAGTCAGCTACTGCGCATGCGCGATCCCGGAACACGATAGCGAAAGGCGGTAGAAAAAGAAAGGAGGAAAGGGGTGAGTCGGGAGCGGAAGAAGTAGTAGTTTTGCGCCCTACAGGCTAAGGCGCTCTCCTAATTATAAGCACAAGTCTACCGATAGTAATTTATGACATAAATATATGCTGAGATAGCCCCTAACCATTTTAAATGCATATTCATCACAAAATATAACTCCTCTGGTCAGATATTGCGCATGCGCTAATACACTCCCGTAGCCAGATTGTGTAGGGGAGACCGGGGACAATTGTAACACGGGGCAAATGTAACAGAGGCCCTCATTCCTAGTAGAAACGTGCTATATGTATACTCTCTTCACAGCGCATGCACATTTCATTGCCCCACATGCTGTCCTGAGGGTAGGCAGGTTTACGCATCGAGGAACATTTGACAGCCAAAACATCGTTTTTTTAGCAGGTAAGTAAAATCTCGAATTACCTAATGTTTTTTTCTGGACAAATATGTACTTGAGCTATCACTGTCATTTGTATATCATAAAAAAATAAGTTTTTAGGCCTGTATTTGGTAAAAGTTTCATTGACGAATACTAATGCTAAGATACAAAAACAGCCCCCAAATTATGGCCGTCTCCTCGGGGGCAAATGTAACAACGTGTTACAATTGCCCCTTGGCATGTATAAAAAGTATGTGTTTTACAAAATGTGTTTTGTTTATAAGGCAAAAAAGTAGCCTATCTATAAGCTCAGACATGAGAACTACATAACTTTGAATTAATGGGTCCGTTCACACTGGCGCGA
>NW_014578463.1:103795-105419 GCF_000485595.1 Priapulus caudatus
TACCCTGCAAGCTAGGGAGGCTACCATCTGTGTTTACAGAGTTGATTACGCATGCGACATTTATCAAGAAATCTCCTCGAGGCTTAGCCCAGCTCCATTTGAGATTCATGTTTTTTTTATCAAAATTATAATTACCTTCAGGGAGCTACTGCCGCATGCGCCGCGAACACCTGGATATATAGCCTAATCACATAGATAAATTTCTAAACATATTTGCCAATGTAGTAGGGAGTCAGTATCCTGGTCACATATGCCCACGTACCTGTTAAATGCACGAGTATTACGGTCGACGAATTGCTATACACGTACAATGTATATGGGCGAGATTGATGCCCAGCTAGAAACGTCTCTGTTCCGGGGGCTTACCCGCAAGCTAGGGCAGTCCTACCATCTTTTACAGAGTTATTACGATGGTACATTGATCACAGGAAATCTCCTTCAGGGTAGCACGTCCATTTTAGATTCATGTTTTTTTTAATCAAAAATAAAATTATTCAGGGAGCTACTGCGCATTGCGCTGCGAACAACCGATTATAGGGCCCCCCCCCCCCCATAATCAGCGATAGATAAATTGCTAAATATTTGCCAATGTAGTAGGGAGGTCATATCCTGCGGTTCAACATATGCCCCAGTACCCGTTAGAAATGACGAGTATTACGGTCGACGATGTATACACGGAAATGCATATGGGAGACTGATGCCAGCTAGAAACTCTCTGTCCGGGGTACCCTGCAAGCTAGGGAGTCCTACCATCTTTTACCAGAGTTATTACGATGGACATTTATCACAGAAATCTCCTCGAGGGTAGCCCAGCTCCATTTTAGATTCATGTTTTTTTATCAAATAATAAATTAATTCAGGGAGGCTACTGCGCATGCGCGCGAACAACCGGATTATAGCCTAATCAGCATAGATAAATTTCGACGCGTAATACTCGTCAGTGTCTATCATACAGGTACTGGGCATATGTGGACTCTTTCACAGGATACGACTCCCTACACAGCGATCTCGCAGAAATAAATTTTAGAAATTATCTATGCCCCCTTGGCCAGTATAAAAGCGAAACTAGGTTATGGATCAAGCCGGTTGGATTGATCGGACCCCTGTGTCAACCCCCATTGCCTTCAGAAATCCTGCTGTCTTTCTGGCCTGAAACCTTTGGACCGCCCATCAGAATGTCAACTCTCAGGATGCCGAAATGTCACAAATGTCTCACGCAGCGCATCGCAGTAGCTCCCTGAATAAATTTTATATTTGATAAAAAAACATGAATCTAAAATGGTACGCCTGTGACTCAGACCCCTCGAGGAATTCTGCCTGCACAGGAAATGAATACCCCATCCGTAAATAACAATTCTGGTAACCATAGCCATGGTTAAAGGCCTCACTAGCTTGCGAGGGTACCAGGCCTGCAAGACAAGTATGAAAGTCCTATTCCACTCTAAGCTTGAGCCGCTACTCAGCAGTCTCGCTAATTCATACAGCTTGTGAGCGTAGATATCCACGTTACAAGGGTTTAGCGTCCGACGTAGATACTCGTCAATTTAACAGGGTATACTGAGTGCAATAAAATGTAGAGCGGCAGGGAATCACTGACAGCTATTACATTGCAAATATTTATAAG
>NW_014578463.1:106328-107275 GCF_000485595.1 Priapulus caudatus
CGTACAATGTATATGGGAGACTGATGCCAGCTAGAAACTCTCTGTCCGGGGTACCCTGCAAGCTAGGGAGTCCTACCATCTTTTACCAGTAGTTATTACGATGGACATTTATCACAGAAATCTCCTCGAGGGTAGCCCAGCTCCATTTTAGATTCATGTTTTTTTATCAAAATATAAATTATTCAGGGAGCTACTGCGCATGCGCGCGAACAACCGGATTATGCAAGTCTTTGCTAGCCCGGCTGAATAATTTATTTGCATTAAAAAATTGAAAAACTATGTACATCTAGAATATGGAGCTGGTTACCTCAGGAGATTTCTGTGATCAAATGCCAGTTGTAAATAAGTCTGGTAAAAGATGGTGAGGACTCTCCTAGCTGCTAGGGGTACCCGTGACAGGAGATTCTAAGCTGGCATCAGTCGCTCACTTTACATTGTTACGTGTATACATTCGTCGACACGTTAATACTCGGTCATTTTAACATAACTGGCCATAGGAGACCATGGGATATGACTCCCTACCACATTAGTCAAAACTATTTGAGAAATTTATCCTATGCTGTATTATCTATATCCGCGTGTAATCTGCGCGCGCGGATGCGCAGTAGCCCCCTAATAATTTTATTAAATTTATAAAAAAAAAACATGAATCTAAAATGAGCTGCGGCTTACCTCGTCAGGAGATTTTCTGTCGGATAAATTGTCCATCGTAATAAGCTCTGGTAAAGGATGTTAGGACTCTGCCTAGTCTTGTCGGTTACCCCGAGACAGAGTAGTTTCTAGCTGCCATCAGATCTCCCAGTATACATTTGTACCGTGTAGTACAGTTCGTCGACCGTAATACATTCGTCATTTTAACATGAGTACTGGGCCATATGTTGACCCAGATTATGACCCTTACTACGGAGTTGGCAAATATTTAGAATTTATCTATGCTGATTTAGCTT
>NW_014578464.1:0-765 GCF_000485595.1 Priapulus caudatus
GCACCTCAATGTACACCGCACGCACGCACGCACGCATGCACCTACGCACCTCAATGTACACCGCACGCACGCACGCATGCACACACGCACCTACGCACCTACGCACCTCAATGTACACCGCACGCACGCACGCATGCACCTACGCACCTCAATGTACACCGCACGCACGCACGCACGCATGCATGCACACGCGCATCTCAATGTACACCGCACACACCTACGCACCTCAATGTACACCGCACGCACGCACGCACGCATGCATGCGTGCGTGCGGTGTACATTGAGGTGCGTAGGTGCAGGTGCGCATGCGTATGTACATTGAGGTGCGTAGGTGAATGTGTGCATGCGTGCGGTGTACATTGAGGTGCGTAGGTGTGTGTGTGCATGCATGCGTGCGTGCGCCGCACGCACGCACGCATGCACACACGCACCTACGCACCTCAATGTACACCGCACGCACGCACGCATGCACACACACACCTACGCACCTCAATGTACACCGCACGCACGCACGCATGCACACACACACACCTACGCACCTACGCACCTCAATGTACACCGCACGCACGCACGCATGCACACAGACACCTACGCACCTCAATGTACACCGCACGCACGCACGTACGCACACACACACCTACGCACTTCAATGTACACCGCACGCACGCACGCACGCACACACACACACCTACGCACTTCAATGTACACTGCACGCATGCACGCATGCACACATGCACCTACGCACCTCAATGTACACCGCACGCA
>NW_014578464.1:5012-5740 GCF_000485595.1 Priapulus caudatus
GAGAGAGAGAGAGAGAGAGAGAGAGAGAGAGAGAGAGAGAGAGAGAGAGAGAGAGAGAGAGAGAGAGAGAGAGAGATAGAGAGAGAGCGAGAGAGAGAGAGAGAGAGAGATGTTACTACACGAAGAGGCAAATACAATCGGCAAACGATTTAACTGCTCACGAAATCACGATCAAATAACGAAAATCGTCAAATTAGAGCATCGTCAGGAAAATTACACAAAACCGCTTAATTTCATCTTGATCTCAACAAATAATCAAACAAATAACAACTAAAACAATCAGGAAAAGTAATATTAAAATAAATTACACGAAACCGTTTAATTCCATCTCGCCGTCCCCATAAAAACGATAGACACGAAACCGTTTAATTCCATCTCGCCGTCCCCATAAAAACGATAATCAATAACTAAAACAATCAGGAAAATACTAATATTAAAACAAATGACACAAAAGCATTTCATTTGGTCGCGACTCACCGTCTGCGCTGCGCGTTCTCGCGGTCCATCGCCAGGGGGCGCCGCTGCACGGCGGGCGAGGAGCGACGGCGTTGCGGCGACCTGCGTCTGCGCTCAGAGCTGCTGGGGCGGCGGCGGTCGCCCGGCGAGGAGCGCCTCCTGGTGGGAGAAGGGCGTCGTCGCGGCGGTGAGAGGCGGCGGCGAGGAGAGGGTCGTCTGCGTAGAGAGGACGGCGGCGTTAGCGACGCGACGCCATGACGGTCGCGCGCGCG
>NW_014578464.1:7073-9508 GCF_000485595.1 Priapulus caudatus
GCGAGTGCGAAAGCGTGTGCGTGAGTGTGTACAGAGTTGGGGTTCGCCGGGACGCCGGTGGCTGGTTCCTTCCTCTGCTGCTGCTGCTGCTGCTGCTGCTGCGTGCAGGAGAGAGAGAGAGAGAGAAGCCATGATGTGGGGCGAGTGCGAAAGCGTGTGCGTGAGTGTGTACAGAGTTGGGGTTCGCCGGGACGACAGTGGCTGGTTCCTTCCTTTGCTGCTGCTGCTGCTGCTGCGTGGAGGGGAGAGAGAGAGAGAGAGAAGCCATGATGTGGGGCGAGTGCGAAAGCGTGTGCGTGAGTGTGTACAGAGTTGGGGTTCGCCGGGACGACAGTGGCTGGTTCCTTCCTTTGCTGCTGCTGCGTAGAGGAGAGAGAGAGAAGCCATGATGTGGGGCGAGTGCGAAAGCGCGTGCGTGAGTGTGTACAGAGTTGGGGTTCGCCGGGACGACGGCGGCTGGTTCCTTCCTCTGCTGCTGCTGCGCGGAGGGGAAAGAGAGAGAGAAGCCATGATGTGGGGCGAGTGCGAAAGCGCGTGCGCGAGTGTGTAAGAGTTGGGGTTCGCCGGGACGACGGTGGCTGGTTCCTTCCTCTGCTGCTGCTGCGCGGAGGAGAGAGAGAGAAGCCATGATGTGGGGCGAGTGCGAAAGCGCGTGCGTGAGTGTGTACAGAGTTGGGGTTCGCCGGGACGACGGTGGCTGGTTCCTTCCTCTGCTGCTGCTGCGTGGAGGAGAGAGAGAGAAGCCATGATGTGGGGCGAGTGCGAAAGCGCGTGCGTGTGTGTGTACAGAGTTGGGGTTCGCCGGGACGACGGTGGCTGGTTCCTTCCTCTGCTGCTGCTGCGTGGAGGAGAGAGAGAGAGAGAGAGAAGCCATGATGTGGGGCGAGTGCGTGAGTGTGTACAGAGTTGGGGTTCGCCGGGACGACGGCGGCTGGTTCCTTCCTCTGCTGCTGCTGCGCGGAGGAAGGAGAGAGAGAGAAGCCATATGTTGGGGGCGAGTTGCGGTGAGTGTGTACAGAGTTGGGGTTCGCCGGGAGCGACGGCGGCTTGCTGGCTGGTTCATCTTTCTCTGGCTGCTGCGCGCGGAGGAGAGGAGAGAAGCGCTATGATGTGGGGCGGAGTGCCGTGAGTGTGTACAGATGTATGGGGTTTCGGCCGGGACGAACGGCGGCTGCTGCTGGTTCCTTTCTCTGCTGCTGCTGCGCGGATGGGGGGGGGGAAGCGAGGAAAAGGAGAGAGACGAGAAGCCATAGTGATGTGGGGCGAGTGCGTGAGTGGTGTAGCAGAGTTTGGGGTTGCGCCGGGACGACGGTGCTGGTTCTTCCTCTGCTGCTGGCTGCTGCGTGGAGGAGAAGAGAGAGAAGCCATGAGTGGGGCGAGGTGCGAAAAGCGCGTCGCGTGCGTGTGTACATAAGGGGGGGGGGGGAGCGTTGGGGTTCCGCCGGACGACGGTGGCTGTTCCTTGCCTCTGCTGCTGCTGGCGTGGAGGGGAGAAGAGAGAGAGAGAGGCCAGGGGCGCATAAATGTGGGGGGCGAGTGCGGAAAGCGCGTGCGGAGTGTGTACAGAGTTGGGGTTCGCCGGGACGGGCCGGTGGCTGGTTCGCTTCCTCTGCTGGCTGCTGGGCTGGCCGTGGTAGGAGAGAGAGAAAGAGAGCGAAGCCATGATGTGGGGCGAGTGTGAAAGCGCCGTGGCGTGAGTGTACGTAAGGAGTCTCGGGGTTCGCCCCTGGATTGACGGATGGCCCTGTTCCCTTCTCTGCTTGCTGCTCGCGTGGAGGGAGAGATAGAGAGAGCAGAGAAGCCACTGATCGTGGGGCCGAGTGCGAAAGCGCCGTGCGGTGAGTGGTCGTAAGAGAGTGGGGTTTCGCCTGGACGAGCGGTAGGCTGGTTCCTTTCTCTGCTGGCTGGCTACGCCCGCGGTGGACGGAGCCAGTATATGAGACCGACGAACGAACGGCCCATGATCGTGGGCCGAGTGCGAACGCGTCGTGCGGAGTGTGTACCAGAGTTGGGGTTCGCAACGGGAACGACGGTGGCGTGGTTTCCTTCCTTCTGGCTGGCTGCTGCTGCGTGAGGGGAGAGAGAGAAGAGAGAGAAGCCATAATGTGGGGTGGGATGTGGTGTGTGTGTTTGGGGGGGGTGTGGCTGCAGTGTCTGAAGAAAGTCGGCAGAGAAGACAGAGAGACAGAGGGGGACGACAGAGCAAGAAGAGGCAAAAAAAGAAAGAGAGACAGAGAGATAAGACAGAGAGAGCGAGAGAGCAAGAAGAAAAAATAAAAAAAAAAAAAAAAGAAAGCGAGGAGACAGAAGAAAGAGAGAGAGAGAGAGAACAGACAGCAGAAGACAGAGAGAAAGATAAACAGAGACCAAGGGCGAGAGAGCGATACGGACAGCAAACAGGAGAACGAAGACAGAGAGAGACACCCGCAGGCTTC
>NW_014578464.1:9533-10538 GCF_000485595.1 Priapulus caudatus
CGTTAACTAACCATTAATTAATCGGTAACTAAATGATTAATTAATCGTTAATTTACCATTAATTAATCGTTAACTAACCATTAATTAATCGGTAACTAAATGATTAATTAATCGTTAATTTACCATTAATTAATCGTTAACTAACCATTAATTAATCGGTAACTAAATGATTAATTAATCGTTAATTTACCATTAATTAATCGTTAACTAACCATTAATTAATTGGTAACTAACCATTAATCTACTAATCCCTGCTACTAGGCTATCAAGCTGCAACGTATATCATTTGTTAACATACAATCTGACAACTATCGATATCGAAGATGGCAGATTGGTACATCCAGTAAGTTGTAACGCTCAAGTAAGAAACGACAACTAAAAAAAAAAGTAAAAACTTTAAAAAAATTAAAACAATTAATTAATAAAATAAAATAAATTTAACTTTCCTTTTTTTTACTTTTAAGATATAATGAAATAAAATTAACGAGGATTTTCGCGCGCGGCGACGAGGACGTACCTTCGCGGGGGCGAAGGCCGTCGCCGGGGGCTACGCGATGGCATCGGGCGTCGCCGTAGCGACGGGCTCGGCCGTCGGCGGAGCGGCGGTCTGTGTACGGGCATCCGTCGCCGTGGCGACCGCGACCTGGAAAATTCACGCCGCCGCGTTCAAAATTCGAACTCCGATACATTCTCGCGCGCAATGTGTGAGATGCCTGCATGATTCCATAAACAAAGCCGATTTCGAACGTAGAATAACGATAGACAAGAGCGTATGTACGTGTGTAAAAAAGAAACAAACATATTTATTTCCCTATACAAGACGGCATAAATTCCTAGATAATATAATGCAAGTAGATTATTGCAGGCCGTGGAAACTTACTCTCTCTCTTTCTCTGTCGCTCTCTCTCTCTCTCTCTCTCTCTCTCTCTCTCTCTCTCTCTCTCTCTCTCTCTCTCTCTCTCTCTCTCTATCTCTCTCTATCTTTCTCTCTCTCTCTCTCTCTCT
>NW_014578464.1:14051-15361 GCF_000485595.1 Priapulus caudatus
TTCCTTCCTCTGTTGCTGCTGCGGTGTGGAGGAGAGAGAGAGAAGCCATGATGTGGGGCGAGTGCGAAAGCGCGTGCGTGAGTGTGTACAGAGTTGGGGTTCGCCGGGACGACGGTGGCTGGTTCCTTCCTCTGCTGCTGCTGCTGCGTGGAGGAGAGAGAGAGAAGCCATGATGTGGGGCGAGTGCGAAAGCGCGTGCGTGAGTGTGTACAGAGTTGGGGTTCGCCGGGACGACGGTGGCTGGTTCCTTCCTCTGCTGCTGCTGCTGCGTGGAGGAGAGAGAGAGAAGCCATGATGTGGGGCGAGTGCGAAAGCGCGTGCGTGAGTGTGTACAGAGTTGGGGTTCGCCGGGACGACGGTGGCTGGTTCCTTCCTCTGCTGCTGCTGCTGCTGCTGCGTGGAGGGGAGAGAGAGAGAGAGAGAAGCCATGATGTGGGGCGAGTGTGAAAGCGCGTGCGCGAGTGTGTACAGAGTTGAGGTTCGCCGGGACGCCGGCGGCTGGTTCCTTCCTTTGCTGCTGCTGCGCGGAGGAGAGAGAGAGAGAAGCCATAATGGGATGTGTGGGGTGGGATGTGTGTGTGTGGGTGGGGGGGGGATGTCGTATGTGTGTGTGCTGAAGTGTGTGAAGAAAGTCCAGAGAAAGACAGAGAGACAGAGGGGGAGACAGAGCAAGAGAGCAAAAAAGAAAGAGAGACAGAGAGAAAAACAGAGAGAAAGAGAGTGAGAAAGAAAAAAAGAGAAAAAAACAAAAAACAAAGACAGAGAGAGACAGAGAAAGAGAGAGAGAGAGAAAGAGAGAGAGAGAGAGAGAGAGAGAGAGAGAGAGAGACAGAGAGAAAGACAAACAGAGAGAGAGAGAGAGAGAAAGACAGAGAAAGACAAACAGAAAAGAGAGAGAGAAAGATAAACAGACAGAGCGAGAGAGCGATACGGACAGACAGAGAACGAAAGACAGAGAGAGACACCCCAGCTTCCTTCCTGTACCTTCTTGTCCCTCGCTGGCGACGAGTCGGACGCAGAACTAGACGACTCCCTGCGTCGCCGCGTCACCTTACGCGTATGCTGCGGCGACTCCGAGCTCGAACTGTCCACCCGGGGGCGCTGCTGTCGCGGCGGCTGCGATCCCGACGAACTGTTGCTGCTGCTCGACTCGCTTCTCGCTCGTCTGCAAACGACGGTCGTTAGTCAACCCTTAATTAATCGTTAACTAACCATTAATTAATCGGTAACTAAATGATTAATTAATCGTTAATTTACCATTAATTAATCGTTAACTAACCATTAATTAATCGGTAACTAAATGATTAATT
>NW_014578464.1:16286-18185 GCF_000485595.1 Priapulus caudatus
CTCTCTCTCTCTCTCTCACTCTCTCTATCTCTCTCTCTCTGTCTTTCTCTATATCTCTCTCCCTACCCTTCTCCCAACCTATCCTTCTAAGCTCCCGACTCCTCTCTCGCTCTTTCTCTGGTGTGGCGTGATCTCCTCCAAATACGTTAGAAAATTTTAGATATGTTCAAGCCATTCGGCGTACAATGCAACAACGCCACGATTCTCGCCAAAGGTCGTTGCCGCCGGCAACCGACAAACAGGACTTACCTTGATCGGCGTTTGTGTCGGGGAGAAGGTGACCTCCCTCTCCGGTCTCTCTCTCTGTCCCTATCTCTGTCCCTCCTCCTGTCCTTCTCCTTCTCTCTAGCGTGTTAAAAGAAACGACAGTTAAGCTTCTACTGATTACAACGCAATTACGCCAAAATTAGAATTAATCATTAATTACATTTACGAGAAAGAATTTACGCAATATTACGATTAATTGATAATTTTAAAATTGTAATTACAGTGCGCTACCGTAAAAGTTATGCTTCTACTTCGACGCTCACCTCTCTCGCTCTCGCTCCCTCTCCCGATCCCTGTCGCTCTTTCGGTCTCGGTCCCTCTCCCTCTCTCGGTCTCTATCGCGACCCTCCTCCTTGTCCTTCTTACTGGCTTCCTCTTTCTCGTCCACCTTGCTCTTACTATTCTCCTCCTTCGCCTCTGCTTTCTCTGTGTCGACCGCCTTGCTCTCTCTGCGACGATGTCATATCATAATTACAATTTATTAGAATATTTTAATTTTTTTTAATATTTTTCTATAAATTGCATTTCATTTTTAAAAATGTAAACAAAAAATATTAAAAAACATAAAATCTAAAATTTTAATATATAAAGAAATTTACCAAACGACATTTCACTAAAATGGTTATTATTACTCATTAATCCTCAATAATTATTCGCTTGCAACTAATCGTGCCGTGTTAATTAACAGGTTGATTATTCGCCTTCCCTGCAACAACGACGACGATGAATGAATGGTGGTCACAATTACAATCGATTAAAATTTTAATTTTAATTTTTAACATCTCAAAAAAGTTTTTAATTTAATTTTAATCTCGAGCCGACAGCTTCCCCCCCCCCTCCTGCACACCGAAACAAGCGGCGCGCGGCGATACTCACTCCGGTGGCTCCCCCACGTTCACGCCGTTCACGTCGCCGGCCGCGATCTCCGCAGCGGCGACCCCGGCCGCCGGCGCCACCTGGGTCGCCGCGTCTCCCTCCGCGAGAGTTGCCGTCGACTTGGCCGGGGTCGGCGAGGGAGCGTTCGCCGGCGACGGAGGTGGAGTCTTGGACTTGCGTCCGAGCCGCGGCGACTTCGACGAGCTGTGCTCCCTCTTGTGGCGACGCTGCTTCGGCGAGCGGGAGCGACTGCGTCTGGAGCGCGCGAGAAATCGGGGAAAAAATCAGAAATCGGAATTTTTTTTTTTGCATTTTCGCGCCGAGAAACAGTTCGCGACAGGCGCCATCTACGTGGGATGCCGGGGGCGCCATCTACAAGAGGTGTCGGGGGCGGCTTCGTCTGAAATGCACAAGAAATCGGGGAAAAAAATCAGTAATCGAAAAAAAAACGAGAAACTGTTCGCGACCAGCGCCACCTACGCGGGGTGCCGGGGGCGCCATCTACGCGCGGTGCCGGGGCGCCATCTACGCGCGATACACCTACATTCTCTCCGACCACACCTACCTCCTCCTGTAGCCGTCGCGGTCCTCTCTCTCCTTCTCCTTCACGGCTTCCTTTATCCGCTCCTCCTGCTTCTTCAACGTTTCCTGTATCCTCTCCGTTTCCTCCTACCAAACAAAGGGAGACACACTTTTTATTTATTGTATAATACAATATTGTACAACATAGTAGTGTATAACATAGTAGTGTATAAC
>NW_014578464.1:20583-22605 GCF_000485595.1 Priapulus caudatus
GGATTTTTAATATCTTTGCAACTTTTATTAGTACAAATCTTATTACATAGGATACGAGTAACCTGGCCGCTGTAAAACTTGTGGTAAAAAAACATTACAAATTGTAACCGAAAATCTACTTGTGGCAGTGGTAGATTGAGCCAATGAGCGAAAGCGCCATCTGTCGTGGAGTTTGCAAGCGGCCTGTAGCCATTCCATTCTTATCATTTTCACCCATTTTTCTTTTTTTTAGCTTCATTAACAAGTTTAACCAAGAAAATTCACTGCACTGAAACGTCCCACTTCTTTTCAAACGTTGAAAAATGGCGACGAACCCAATTCGCATACATGACACCCCGAAAAACGATTTTTTTCCAAAGTAAAATTTTCTCTCAGTAAACTTGTTTCACGGACGGATTTTCCATTAGAAATTAATCGTTCACTGATAATCGTTAACTGCAGAACAGATCATAGATAAGAACTGCAACCAAATCAAAACTCTTCATGAATTTAAACAAATTCCGTTTAACGTCAATTTCAGACCATTTTTTTTCAAACCAAATTTGTGCCAACTCCGTCGAAAAACAAACCCCCACCTACCGCCTCCTCGGCGCGAAAATATACCAAGGATAACCCTCCACCCCTCGCTAAAATAACAGAACCTTACCAAACGTGGCTTCCATTAACCCCCCAGCCCCACCCCCACCCCCGAGTAATTCTACGAAGGGAAAGCTTCTTCACAGAGTGAATGAAATAAGTGCATTGGGTTTCGTCGCAAAACTACGAATTCATACAATTTATCTCGCGTTAAATCCAAGAAATTAACTTACTATCGAAATTTTCTCCCGCCGGAGTTCCGTCCAGAGTTCATCGATCAATACTTACTTCCGCATCTCACCCGCCGTCCTCGGCGTTACAAAAACGCGCGTGCGTGTCAATCCACAATCCAATGTCAGCCCTAACTGCGCATCCATCCCGCAGGTGGCGCTGCTAGTTCTCCTACTAGTATGTTGTGTACGTATGCTTGGAGAGCACTGATCTTTGTCGTTTGTCACACACACGCGTGTTTTACTGAATCGCCGGCGTCGCGTGGTGCGAAGACGAAACATCCAGATATAAGTACATGAGAGTGAGTAACAGAGAAATTAGCTGAAGATATTAAAGGCGGGGGTGCGGCCACAACAGCCAATCAGTACGCTCGTAATGTTCGACAACACGGTACATAGAAATGGACAAAATTTTAAAATTTTAATTTAAAAAAAAATTAAAAAAGCGGAAAATTTTCCGCTAATTAGCGGACAACTCTCATGCCTGACTCACGCGCACGCACGCACACACTCACGCAAGCAAGCACGCACGCACGCACGCACTCACACGCACGCACACGCGCACACACACACACTCGCATGCACACGCACGCACTCACGCACGCACACGCTCGCATGCACACGCACAGAGTCGCACTCACACACTCGCATGCACACGCACGCACTCACATGCACACGCACGCAGTCGCACTCACGCGCACGCCTGCGCACGCACGCATGCACGCGTATACACACTCACGCACACACACACACACACACACACTCGCACGCGCGCGCACGCACTCACCGTCACGGCTCTCACGCGCACGCACGCGTATACACATGCCCGTACGCACGCACACACGCACGCGAACACGTATGTACGTAAACGCATGCACGTGCCCACAGACAGGCACGTGCTCACGCCCGTATGCACATGCACACGCGTACCCACGTGCAAGCACGCGTGCACACACATACACACGCATGCGCACACACACACGCACGCACACTACGTACACTCGTCATATGCGCTCCTTGTCAGCTATCATCAATCACACATACACACACGCCAGCTTTTCTTGCGAATACCTTAACTTTGAAAAGTTCAGTGTAAGTATTTGAAATGCCGACTTCCACCAAGCGCACCAAACTGCATGCAGCGCCCCCCCCCCCGCCTGCGCACACTCAGGATACCACTGCCACAATGCTAGCACTATTTTTCAAATGGGCGGAG
>NW_014578464.1:24076-25855 GCF_000485595.1 Priapulus caudatus
CGGGGGAGAGGGGGAGCGGGGGAGAGGACTCGTCAAGGACATCGAACGCAGCGAGACGCGAGGCCTTCGCGAGTCAAGAGACGACCCCCGCGCTCCGCCCGGCGTCTCGAACGAGTTACGCCCGCGCGCCGGACTCGCAACGAGTCGACAAGCGAACGCTGCAACGACAACGCCGGCGGGGCGCGGAGTTCGGGGTCGGGCGGAAGAGGCCGGGAACGGAACTGGAAACCGGAAACCGGAAACGTGTCTCCGGCAAATGCGCGACAATCCGCGAGCCGCGGCGCTCTATCCGTTCTCTCTTCACGCTTCGCTCGTCACACGTTTACTGACGACTCGTCTGTGGGCTGATGGCAAGATGGCCGCCATCGTGCAGCGCCCCCTTGCGGGAAGCGAGCGACCGGCGCCCCGGTGGCCGCACCACAACGACGCGGTGGCTTCGCTCAGCGGACCGGGGTAAGGAGGACACATCGGTAGATGGCTTGCAACGTGCCTGCCTAAAACATAACAAACATCAAGATTCCGATGTGTACGCACGCACGCACACGCACGCATGCACACGCACACACACACGCACGCACGCACTCACGCACGCACGCACGCACACATGCATGCACGCATCATATAACAAGTGCGCACGTTGACACTAGCGCACACGCATCCGCGTTTCCCGAAGAAAAAAAAACGATCTCCGACCGAAGACGCGCGTCGAAATCCTCATTACTCGGCGCCTTAATGAACGAATGAATTAATCGGACGAGAACGCCGCGACCGACACGACTTAACGAGAAACGAACAAACCAGGAAAGACCGGTACTACGCACGCGACGAAAAGCGACAACTTTTGAATCGTCACGACGACGATGCAACGCGCACGCGTCGTCGTGGTTACCTGCCGCTCCTCGAGCTGGTTGAAGACAAAGTCGATGACGACGTCGTCTTCGAATCCCAGGAGCTTGCAGACCTGCTGCGTGATCCACGGCTTGATGACGTCCAGTTTCACCTTACGCATGTCAATCTATAGCAACAATGATGCAGAGAGAGAGAGTTAGTGGAGAGTTCTGGGAGGGAGGGAGGGGAGGGAGGAGGCTTGGCAGGACCTGCTGCGTGATCCACGCTTGATCGACGTCCAGTTTCACTCTACGCATGTCAACTCTTATACGGCAACTGACAGCAGAAGCAGAGAGAGTTAGTGAGAGTAGCTGGAGGGAGGGAGGAAGGGGAGAGAGGGGAGGGAAGGGAGGGGGACGAGGGAAGAGACTCCGGAGGGAGAGGGAGGGAGGGAGGGGAGGAGGGAGGGGGAGAGGGAGGGCAGAGAGGAGATGAGAGATAGACGAGAGAGAGAGAGAGAGAGAGAGAGAGAGAGAGAGAAGAGGAGAGAGAGAGAGCAGAGAGAAGAGAGAGAGAGGAGAGAGAGAGAGAGAGAGAGAGTTTGAGAGATGGGAGGGGGAATGAGAGAGAGGGAAGAGAGAGAGAGAGACGGAGAAGAGGGGAGAGAGTTTGAGTAGATAGGCGAGGGGGGAGAAGAGAGAGGAGAGAGAGAGAGAGAGAGAGAGAGAGAGAGAGAGAGAGGAGAGAGGAGAGAGCAGAGAGAGAGAGAGAGAGAAGAGAGAGAGAGAGAGAGAGAGAGAGAGAGAGAGAGAGAGAGAGAGAGTAGAGAGAGAGAGAAGAGAGAGAGAGAGAGTAGAGAGAGAGAGATAGAGAGAGAGAGAGAGAGAGAAGAGAGAGAGAGAGAGAGAGAGAGTAAAGAAGAGGAGAACGAAAGCAAGGAAGGAAGAGGAG
>NW_014578464.1:26649-29524 GCF_000485595.1 Priapulus caudatus
GCCCAATGTTACTCTAGTAAATACAATTTCCACCCTACAGAACAACGCTCTCCTGAAATGTTAATTTACTCCCATACCCTGTGGCCCAATGTTACTCTAGTAAATACAATTTCCACCCTACAGAACAACGCTCTCCTGAAATGTTAATTTACTCCCATACCCTGTGGCCCAATGTTACTCTAGTAAATACAATTTCCACCCTACAGAACAACGCTCAATGTTAATTTACTCCCATACCCTGTAGGCTAATATTACTCTAATAAATAAAACTTGTACCTTGCAGAACATCATTCAACATTAGCTTAAGCTTATGTTTAACTTTATTTTTACGTTAATACATAAGCTTGCATGCACCATGTAGTGCATGAGCTTATATACTATGTTGCACAGTGCTCAAAACTTTTATAATACATAGTCTCATACCTTGCAACTAAACACCGAACATTAGTCTAACACCTAAATAAATCATTAAATGAAGCTCACACTCTGCACTGCAACTTTCAGCATCTACTAGTCAAATAAATTCGATATTAAATAAATTACCCTCTAAACACCAACACTTGCCATTAGGCGAAAAAATGCTAAACAAATGAACCCTTCACCCTGCAATGCAAAGCTCGGCCCAATCGTATATTTATTAGCACCCCGGATTAGTTTAGCATATATATGCAAACTATATTATACAGGGGTCCTGGACTAGGATTGAACAGGGTTCTTGGGCAGATGGTAGTAGCATGAATGGCTGGCAACACGCTATGCTAGCAAGGCTTGGCGTTAGTTTATAAGATTGCTCGTTTTTACTTTTGAGTTGCTACAATTTTTTTTTACCAAAAAACTAAATGGGCGGAGGACCCGTTAGCAAACTAAAATGTTACGCTACATGCCTTATGATTTACACGCGTGTTGTTATGTTATGTTATGTTCTCATACTTGTCGGTGTCCACTACACTGGATATGATGACAAGGGCTATAGCTAGCCATGAGGTGTGTGTGACCTAGCTTGGGTAAAGCCAGGTAGTCAGCCTTTAGCCAAATGGCACTGAGGGTGGTCACAGCCAGAGTTCCTTTGCTCCCTCAGTGGTTCTTTTTAATACGTCCCCATTGGCTAATATTTCTGGAGACGGGACTGCCATTTTACGTGGTCATCCAAGCCACGGGAGATTCACAGTCTCCAATGTTGAGAGCCAGGTTTTTACACCTTGAGAAAATTCACTGCCCCGGCCGGGGTTTGAACTCGCAGCATTCAGTGGACAGTGCACAATGCCTACCACTGGGCCACGGAGGCACTCGTAGTGCCATTACCGTCGATGCTACTACCGTTTTCCCGGTAGTAGTCTATTTAGATAGATACGATAATATGCAAACCCTATGCCTATCTAGACAGACATGAAAAAAAAGTTAAGGACAACAGTACGGTACTTCATTACTCAATCCTCGTTTGGGACCTCGGTATATGTCGTACGGGATCAAGGATAGTTTGGGACCCCGCAAATGTGTTTTCGCACATGTGCTAAACTAATCCCGGTGCTAAACTAGGCCTACGATTGCGGATCGGTCAAGTTGTAACTTGTAATATCGTTTCTGATTTGTGTTCACGTTTAGAGCGTTTTTAAATTGCCGTGTATAGGTGCCTGAAACACTGTGGCAGATGGAATGCACACATTGACAGCCCGACCGTGTTATGTTGACAGCATTAATAAGCATGAGATTTGCATCGTGGTCCTTGCATCGTGGTCAGTAGGACTACGGCAAAATCAAAATGCAAATGCCGGAGCATGTTTCTTTATAAACAAGGTAAGTCCAAACTAGCTCATTAACCGGACTTCGTGTATAAATAACCAGATAGTTACAAAGATGATAACAATCGCTAAATCAACCGACAGAATTTATATTCACAACTGCTTCAATATAAAGAAGAAATCAATTTAACTTACTCGAAAAAATCCTGCATCAGTCATGATTAAGTCGCCATTTGTTGAATGCCCGCCGCTGTTCTTTTGTTTATGCCATCGTCAACGCCTTGCAGACGATATACTGCTGTAAACTACAGGCTACAACTACATATAGTGTTCCACAATGTATTCACAAATAAACATGCACGCCTAAATTTAATTGCATGCCTAACTTTTAAATGCAAGCTAATTTTTACTTAAAAACTAATAAAAAACATTAATAAGCATAGTATGATGATTTTTATGAACGACTATGCTTGGACACTGATCCTTGGAAACTGCTTACGTTTACCGAAAGGTGGCGGGAGTAGCGACTACTGCACTAGACTGGTACTCGCTCCCACCTCGATTACCCATCGAGTAACTAAGCCGAAAGGTGGGAGCGAGTACCAGTCTACTACTGCACTCGCGCAAAAATTCGTCTGCTGCTGCCGAGATGGAGTCTATTGTTATACATCATTTGTTATATCATAGATATAAAATAAAGATATCTATTCTATTTCGTTGGTTATATATAGCTTCCTTGCTGTTGGAGGAGGTAATAACCTCGTGACTTCGTAATGATTTGTCTATAAAAGTTCAAAGTCCAGGCCAGGGAATAATAATATTTATTATGCCGAAGGCGAATCGAGTCACGCGGCCTCAGATATTTCGTTGTACGTACAAGTTATACTTGTGCACAGCACGCGCTTTTATTATCGATAGTAATACCTAACACATTGAAGACTTTCTAGTTTAGTCTATCTAGTTTACTACTAGTTTAGTCAAAGTAGTTTACTGGATTTTGTCTTTCTTTATACACACACGGACACGCGCACACTCACACACACACACACACACACACACACACACACACACACACACACACACACACACACACACACACACACACACACACACACACACACGACACACACACACAC
>NW_014578464.1:36305-37434 GCF_000485595.1 Priapulus caudatus
CCCCCTGCGTACGCCACTGCACACACACGTGCGCGCGCACACACACACACACACACACACACGCACGCACGCACACACACACACACACACACACACAAAATGACACAAACAAACAAACAAGCAATATTATATATTATAATTATTATTTGTTTGGTTGTTTGTTTTTGTGTGTGGGAATGTTAGCGCGCGCGTGCGTAATATTATTAATAATATATCTTGATCTTGATAGGGTACACCGACAGTAACCTAACCAATTCTAGCCAGTAACAATAATATATATATTATTAAATATTAATACAATAACAATAACGATGCCGATGATGGAGCGAGCGCTGCCGCCGCTGCTATAATCCACGAACGTTGGCTATGGCGCATTATCCAGTGCAGTGATGTCATAATAATATTCCGTTCCCCTTCGATTCCCTCCCGTACCCTGCGATTGCCGGCACCTCCCCTCCGTACGGGGAGACCTCGGCGGTGTTAGTCAATACCAGCCGGCAGGGTGCGCTGGCGCGCGCAGGTAACAGGTTTTGAAAATCCTGTTTCCCATTGTTGGCGCCACCGTACGTGCCATAGGTGTGCCATCACTGCTAATATGGCGGCGTACATTCCCGAGTTAACGTTCTAAGATCGCTTACAAGTGTGTTTATATCTTTGTTCGCCGTTGTCGCAAATAGATCTCGGATTCGCGCACGTTTAGAATTCGTTTTCGGTGCAGTTTCCGCTTCCATCGTCGTTCGGGCAGGTGAGTTCAGGTGCGTAGATTGTTAGATTCTACTATAACTTCGCTGTACAGGTGTGTTTCAGGTGTGTGATGATTGATCACACAGGCACTTGAAGCGTTTCAACTGTAAACACACGCCGCCGCCATTGCGCGCACACTGACACATTATAGTCTATATATATAGTCTAAATATATAGTCTATATAGACTAAATATTTATGTGTCAGTGTGCGCGCAATGGCGGCGGCGTGTGTTTACAGTTGAAAAGCTTCAAGTGCCTGTGTGATCAATCATCACACGCCTGAAACACACCTGTACAGCGAAGTTATAGTAGAATCTAACAATCTACGCACCTGAACTCACCTGCCCGAACGACGATGGAAGCGGAAACTGCACCGAAAACGAA
>NW_014578464.1:37444-38438 GCF_000485595.1 Priapulus caudatus
TCTCACATCGTATCATGTTATATATCAGGTGTGGGATCGCTACGACGAGATACAGAGCCGCATTGACCTCGTCACGATGCAGAACTGCCGCACCAGGCAGGCGGAGGATCTGTTCCTGCCGATGTCCACCGTGCCCGCGATCCCGCACATCACCGACGTTGACCCGAAGTACCCGAATCGGACGAACCTCTACCACGTTCACAACACGGCGCTCAATCGCGGCTTCTTCTATTCGTTCATTTACAATCTGGAGCCGGACAACGCAGAGCCCGGGTTGCTCTACCAGTACAAGTCGCTGACGGCCGACATATTGGGAAACAAGTGAGTGTCTCTCTCTCCTTATCTTCCTCTATTTCCTTCTCCTCCTCTTCCTCCTCCTCCTTCTCTTCCTTCTTCTATTTATTCATTTACAATCTGGAGCCGGACAACGCAGAGCCGGGGTTGCTATACCAGTACAAGTCGGTAACGGCCGACATATTGGGAAACAAGTGAGTGTCTCTCTCTCCTTCTCTTCCTCTTTTTCCTTCTCCTCCTCCTCCTCCTCCTCCTCCTCCACCTTCTTCTATTTGTTCATTTACAATCTGGAGCCGGACAACGCAGAGCCCGGGTTGCTATACCAGTACAAGTCGCTGACGGCCGACATATTGGGAAACAAGTGAGTGTCTCTTTCTCCTTCTTTTCCTCTTTTTTCTTCTCCTCCTCCTCCTCCTCCTCCTCTACCTTCTTCTATTCGTTCATTTACGATCTGGAGCCGGACAACGCAGAGCCGGGGTTGCTATACCAGTACAAGTCGCTGACGGCCGACATATTGGGAAACAAGTAAGTGTCTCTCTCTCCTTCTCTTCCTCCTCCTCCTCCTCCTCCTCCTCCTCCTCCTCCTCCTCCTTTTCTTCCTTCTCCTCCTTCTCCTTCGCTTCCTTCTCCTCCTCCTCTTCATTCTCCTCCTCATTATTTTCCTCTTCCTCCTCCTCCTCTTCCTCCTCCTCCTCCTCCT
>NW_014578464.1:38448-53853 GCF_000485595.1 Priapulus caudatus
TTATATGTTGTATAGTATAGTATAGTAGTAGTAATAGTGTATAGATTATATAAATTAGGGTCGAGGTCAGAAATTGGCACGCGATCGACTTTAGCACGTATTTCATAAAAAACTGACCCCCCCAACCTCTGACCTTGAACGCCCTTCCCCGCCAGAGATCAAGGTCGTCACCAGCTTCCTCAACCAGCAGCCGGTGAACCCGTTCGATGAGGAGCTGGGCGCCGCGGCAACGACCGACTACCCGACTACCGAATATCCGACCGACAACCCCTACCAGGGTCGGCGACGGCGCCGCGACGCCCCCGTAGAGGGCGCCGCCGCAGCCGTAGAGGGCGCCGCCGCCGCCGCTGCGGGCCCGCGGCTCGAGAAGCGCGAGGCGAGGGAGGAGCTTGCGGAGCCGTGGACGGGCGCGCGCGTGGAGAAGAGGGAGGCGCCGGAGGTGGAGGAGGTGGAGGGGGAGGAGGTGCACGCGCGGAGGAAGAGGGCATCTTTCCAGCCGAACAATCGGCTGAGGCAGGCGCTGTTTCAGCTGAAGAACGTCACGAAGGATAACTGCTGGTACGCACACCTGTTGATCACGTGATGATCACCTGTCGATCACCTGTTGATCACCTGTCGATCACCTGTTGATCGCCTGTCGATCACCTGTCGATTGCATGTTGATCACCTGTCAATAAATTCTTAATTGCTTATTCATTACCTGTGCATTATTCATCATCTGTGTGTTGTTCATCTGTTGATCATCTGTTGATTGCCTGTTGATTGCCTGTTGATTGGCTGTCGATCACTTGTTGATCGTCAGCGGATCATTCGTTAATCACCTGTCAATCAATTGTTAATTGCCTATTGATTGCCTGTGGATTACCCTTGGATAAAATGTTGTTCAAATGTTGTTCATCTGTCGGCCAAATTTGCAAATCAACGCTCGCTCTGCCGCTGAACGCTTGCTGTTCGTCGCGCTCCCGGCAACGCCCGCCATTCGTTGCTAACGTCTGCCGTCCGTTGCTAGGCAACTGCGTCCGGAGGACCTGAGGATGCCGAGCGACGTCATATACGGAGTCGAGAAGTTCTACGCGATGCAGATGTACACGGCCGTTAGACTGGCGAACTTCCTCAGCGACTTCCTGCAGACGATCAATCCGGAGGAGGTGGGGACCGTCTAGGCGGCCGGGAGAATTCGCACCCAGTCTTGTTCTTTTAATAAACCTCGCTTTCTTTCGTAACCTCCCCCTCTTTTTTCTTTTCTAGCCTCCCCCCTATATCTCTTCTCTAATCTCCTCCCCCCCTCTCTCTCTCTCTCTCTCTCTCTCTCTCTCTTTCTCTCTCTCTCTCTCTCTCTCTCTCTCTCTCTCTCTCTCTCTCTCTTTTCTAACCTCCTCCCTTTCTCCTCTAGTAACTACCTCCCCTCTCTCTTCTATAACCTCCCACCTCCTCCCCCTCTCTCTTCTCTAACCTTCCACCTCCTCCCCCTCTCTCTTCTCTAACCTCCCCTCTCTCTCTCTCTTCTCTAACCTACCCCCTCTCCCTCTCTCTTTCTTCTCTAACCCCCTCGCTCTCTCTTCTCTAACCTCCTCCCCCTCTCTCTTTCTTCTCTAACCTCCCACCTCCTCCCCCTCTCTCTCTTCTCTAACCTCCCCCTCTCTCTCTCTTTCTTCTATAACCTCCCACCTCCTCCCCCTCTCTTTTCTCTAACCTCCCCCCTCTCTCTCTCTCTTCACTAACCTCCTCCCCCTCTCTTTCTCTTATCTAACCTCCCACCTCCTCTCCCTCTCTCTCTTCTCTATCTCCCCCCTCTCTCTCTCTCTTTCTTCTATAACCTCCCACCTCCTCCCCCTCTCTCTCTCTTCTAAAACCTCCCCCCTCTCTCTCTCTTTCTCCTATAAAACCCCACACCTCCCCCCCCTCTCTCTCTTCTCTAACCTCCCCCCTCTCTCTCTTCTCTAACCTCCCCCCATCTCTCTCTCTCTTTCTTCTATAACCTCCTACCTCCTCCCTCTCTCTGTCTTCGCTAACCTCCCGCGCTCTCTCTCTCTCTCTATGTAACCTCCCACTTCCTGCCCCTACTCTCTCGTCTTCTATAACCTCCCACCGTCCTCCCTTCTCTCTCTTCGTCATAACCTCCCACGCCTCTTCCCTCTCTCTCTCTATAGACCTCCCACTTCCTCCCTCTCTCTCTTCTATAACTCCACCTCCTCCCTCTCCTCTCTTCTATAACCTCCCACCTCCTCCCTTCTCTCTCTTCTATAACCTTCCCACTCCTCCCTCCCTTCTCTCTCTTCTATAACCTCCCACCTCCTCCCTCTCTCTCTCTATAACCTCCCACTTCCTCCCCTCTCTCTCTTCTATAACCTCCCACCTCCTCGCTTCTCTCTCTTCTATAACCTCCCACCTCCTCCCTTCTCTCTCTTCTATAACCTCCCACCTCCTCCCTCTCCTCTCTTATATCCACTCACACTTCCCTCCCCCTCTACTCTTCTATAACCTCCCACCTCCTCCCTCTCTCTCTCTCTAACCTCCCCACCCCTCCACCATCCTCCGTTCCTCCCTTCTCTCTCTTCCATATAACCCTCTCACCTCCCTCCTCTCTCTCATTTCTCTCATAACCTACCCACCTCACATCTCCCTACTTGACTCTCTCGTATATAAACTCCCACTTCCTCCCCTCTACTCTCTCCCTGTCTATCTCAACCGCTCGCTTCGTACCCCACCGGTCCGTCCTCTTCTCTCTTGCCTTGCCTACACGCTTATCGTTCCTACTAGTTAAGCCCCTTACCACCGATCTCCTCCCCCTCAGTCGCTCGTCCCTCTCTCTCTCCTTGTCCTCACTGACCTCACCCTGGCCCTGCCACGCTCCTCTTCAGCCTTCCCACTTATCCTTCTTTCTTCTTATCAACTCTCGCACCACTCTCTGACTACTGCCCCATCCTCTCTCGCGTGTCTGTGATCCTCCCGCAACCCTCCCTCACCTTCTCGCTCCTCTTTCCTTCCTCATAGTGTCTACCTCCTCCTACTCTCCGTGTCTTCCGCTCAACCTCCCCCTCTTCTCTCCTCTCTCTATAACCTCCCACTTCCTCCCTCTCGTCTCTTTCCTACTAACCTCCCACCTCCTCCCTGTTCTTCTCTCTCTATCTCACTCCCCACCTCCACCTCCTCCTGCTCCTTCTCTTCTCTACTGAACTCCACACTTGTCTCCTCCTCCTCTTTACTTAGTATAACTTCCCACCTCCTCCCTGTCCCTCCTTCTCTTCCCTATATTTCCTCTCACTCTCCGCGTCACGTGCTCGCTCTCTCTCTCTCAACCTCCCCATCCTCTCTCTCTTCTTTGCGCCTAACCCTTCCTCCGGCCTCCTCTATTTCCCGTCCCTGCTACACCGCCATCTTCCCTCCTCCTTGTCTCTCCTCTAACTCCCCCTCTCTCCTCTTCTTCGCAACCTCCGCCCCTCTCTCTCTTTCTGCGCTACCTTCCCCGCCTCTCTCGTCTCCTCTCTACTGTGGTGTCTGAGGGTCGTTCCTCGGGACCGACCCTCTCCCCGCCCGACCGACCGCCTCCCTCACCGACATAAGGACGCTCCCGAGCTGGGGGAGTGTGATACCAGTCCATCCGACCGGTCTGCGACCGGCGCATCTGCCAAACGCTCCGCCCGATCGGCTCACGTAGTGACCGACCGCAGCCTCCTCGCCGGGAGGCAGCCGGCGGTCTTCTCACGACGTCAAACAAGTTCCGGCCGGAACGCCGTACGACGACCGTCACCGCCGGACGCACGGTTCTTCGGACCGTACGCGATGCGCACGGACGTGGCGCGCACCTACCTGGTCGTCCGATTTTTCGTACAGGACACAACGAACGCTACCACTGGAGGAAACCCCTGGTTCCAGAGGTAGGCTTCAGGGAGGTGAGGGTCGTGAGGTCGTCAGCGGGATCAGTTGTGCCACACTGGAGGACCCCTGGCTTCCAGAGGGTAGGTGCAGGGAGGAGAGGCGCGCAGGCGATCTCTCCGATCCCCGCCTCATGCACTACGACCCCAGCCTTATACTCCCCCGCCTCCCACCCCGTCCTCCCCGCCCTAAGTCCGGTGTGGATCTCCTTGTACACCGGAGGTACCCCCTGCGTTCAGAGTCTGGTGGCTTCTGCTCTACGGTGCAGGGAGGGGCGGGGACCGGTGCATGTTGTACATGTGAGGACCCCCTCCGGCTGTCCACGGAGCGTTACGGGTTTGCAACCTCGGTGGTCTGCTGTATCATGTGAGACCCACCTGCCGTATCCCACGCAGGGCTCCCCTCTAGCGTGCGTTCGAGGCTTCGAGGGCGACGATGTGTTGTACATGTCGGAGGCACCCCTGCGCTTCCAGAGGGTAGGTGCAGGGATCGGACCGGGCGGAGAGGTGCTGCTTGGTGTAGCGATTGGAGGACCCCTTGGTTTATACAGGTAGGGCTAGGTGCACGACGGAGGAGGGCGGGAAACGGCGATGTGTGTGTACATGGAGGACCCCTGGCATTCCCAGAGTAGGTGCACGTGACGGCGGAGGCGCCCGGCCGAGGTTCTGGGTACACATGGACGTGACCCCCTGGTTCCCAGAGGGGTTAGCGTGCAGTTCGACAGTCGTCACGACGCGGCCGGCAGTGCGTTGTGTCGCTTGTTCCATTTGGAGGACCCTGGTTCCAGACGGGCTAGGTGCAGGGACGGCGAGCGCCGTGTGAGCGTGTGTGTTTGCACCATGCCCGCAGGGACCCCCTGGATTCCATCTCTCCGCATTCTCTGGCGAGCGTCTGAGGGCCCCTCCGACGGTTGCTGCTGACGACCTTTGTATCTTATGTTGTAGGATCCCCTGGTTCCAGCAGGGTAGGTCGCAGGGAGGGAGGGACGGGACTATTCGAGTGTCATGTGTACATGGAGGACCCCTGGTTTCCACGGAGGCGTAGTGCAGGGAGCTGAGCGCGAGGTGTGTGTGTTCATGGAGGACCCTTGGTTCCAGAGTGGTTCGGTGCAGGGACGGACGAGGGCCGGCGAGGTGCGGCCTGTCGTAGACTATTGGCCGGACCCCTGCGCTTGCCAGACGGTGCGTAGGTGCACGGGAGCGGCCCACATGCCCCGCTGCCAGGGGGCACCCGACATACCCGCTGGGCAGCATCTCTGTGTGGTCCACGGAGGACCCCTGGTTTCCAGAGCGGGTCAGGATGCAGCGGAGGTCTGACGGCGGCACGCGTTTGTGTACATGGTCAGGACCCCTTGGGTTCCAGAGGGTAGGTTCGCACGGGTCTGTGTTACATGGAGGACCCCATCGGGTTCCACCCGAGCGGTCTTAGGGTGCAGGCGAGGGACGGCGAGAGGTGTGCTGTACATGGAGGAACCTGGTCTTCCCAGAGCGGTAGGGCCGCGGAGGGAGGGCGGGGAGCGTGTGTGTGTACACGCGGCAGGACCCCTGGTTTACAGAGCGGGTAGGGTGCGGGACGGACGAGGGCGTGAGAGTGTTTGTGTACCCCATGGAGGCACTCCCCCGTGCGCTTCAGAGTGGTAAGGGTGCAGGAGACGTGCCGTTACCCGCCGGACCGCGAGGCGGCGAGGGTGTGTGTGTACATGGAGGACCCCCTCGCGTTCCAGAGGGTAGGTGCTAGGGAGGCTGACCGGCGCGGGAGGTTGTGATTGTACATTGCGAGCGTGACCCTGGTTCCAGAGCGGTAGTTGCAGGAGCTGAAGGCGCGGTGAGCGTGTGTGTGTACATGTCGGGGACCTTGGTTCCAGATTAGGCGTGGCAGGGAGGCGAGCGGCGGAGTTCCGCGTGTGCTGTCGTTGCATGGAACCCTGCGTTTCCAGAGGCCGTAAGGCCATCTTACGGAACATTATATGTTTGCTGTCCTTCCGACCCGACCCTACGAAATAATACCGCAAACCAAAGCTTTTTTTTTGACCATTTTGTCCGGGTTCCATTTTTATTTTAGTTTCTTATTCCTTATTTAGTATAGCGATTGGAAACGAAGAAGCATGCTGTGGCAAACATGTGGACCGCACTCACGTCCCCCTCTCCACGGCGTGCTTTTTTTCCTTCACCCTCTTCCCAGCGTCTCGCCGTCCTCACCGGCGTTCTCGGCGCTCGCCATGCTCACCGGCCGCTCTCGCTCTCGCGTCAGCTCACCGGGTCTCCCGCCTGGGCTCGCCCGTCATCACCGGGTCTCACCGTCGCGCGTCTCACCCCGTCTCCACGCTTCGCGGTCTCACCGGCGTCTCCACGCTGCGTCCTCCTGCACCCGGCGTCTCACGCCTGTCGCGTCTCCCGGCGTGGTCTCGGCGCTCGCGTCTCACGCGCGTCTCACCAGGCGTCTCACCGGCGCTCTCGCCGCTCGCCCATTCTACCCCGTCGTCTCAACCGCTCGGTCCCTCACCGGCCGCTCGTCCTACACCGGCGTCTCCTACGCTTCGCGTCCTCACCGCCGCGTCCTCACCGGCGTTCTCGCCTCGCGCTCTCACACCGCGTCCTTGCACCAGCGTCTCACCGGCGTCTCGCGCTCATGTCTCACCGGCTGCCTCACCGGCTTCTCACGCTCGCCGTCTCACCGGCGTCTCGCGGCTCGCGTCTCACCGGCGTCTTCGCGCTCGCGTCTCACGCGCGCGTCTCACACAGCGTCTCACCGGGACGTACTCACGCTCGCGTCCTCACCAGCGTCCTCAACCGGCCGTCTCTGCGTACATGTCTCACCTGGCGTCTCGCCGACTCGCGTCTCACCAGCCTCTCACCAGCGTCTCCGCGCTCGCGTCTCACCGGCCGTCTTCACCAGCGGTCTCACCGGCGTCTCCGCTTCGCGTGGCCCTCACCGGTGGTGTGGCTCGCGGCTCGCGTTCTCACCAGCGTCCTCACCGGTGCGTCTACACGGCGTCTCGCAGCTCGCGTATCTTCGACCCAGCGTCCTCGCCTGGCCGGGCCGTCCTCGCGCTTCGCGCTCTCACCGCGCGATTCTTCACCAGCGTCTCGCGCTCGGTCTCACCAGGCGTTCTCTGCCGCTCGCATCTCACCGACGTCCTCGCGGCTCCGCGTCTCACCGGCGTCTCACCGCGTCGTCGGACGCTCCGCGGTTGCTCACCGCGGCGTCTCACAGCTCGCGCTCTCACCGGCGGTCTCTGCGCTCGCAGTCGTCACCGGGGGCGCGTCCTCGCGCTGCTCGCGTCTCACCGGCGTCTCGTCCGCGCTCGCCGTCTCACGGCGTCTCTCACCGGCCGTCTCACGGCGGTCTCGCGCTCGGCAGTTTTCACCGGCGTCTCGCCGCTCGCCGTCTCCACCCAGCGCTCTCACCGGCGTCTCGACGCTCGCGTCCTCGAGCCGGCGGCTCTCGCGCTCGCGTCCCGTTCACCGGCCGCGTCTCTGCGCCTGCGTCTCACCACCCGTCTCGCGGCCGTTCGCGCCTCGCGTCCTCACCGGTGACCGTCTCCACCAGCGCTCTCGCCGCTCGACGTTCATGGCGTCTCGGCGCTTGCGCGGTCCCTTCCACTACCACCGGGCGTCTCAGCCAGCCGTCTCACCGTCGTCTCACAGCGTCTCACCCGGCGTCTCACAGCTCGCTCTCCAGCGTCCTCACCGGCGATCTCGCGCTCCATGTCTCACGGCCGCGTCTCCGCGCTCGGCGCGTCTCACCAGCCTCTCACCAGCGTTTCTCCGCGCGCCTCGCGTCTTCACCGGCCGGGTTCTCGACCAGCCCGTCTCACGGCGTCTCGCCGGCTCGCTCTCTCCCGGCCGTCTCCTGCTCGCGTCCTCCAGGCGTCTACACCGGGTCTCGACCGGCGTCTCGCGCGTCTGCGTGCTCACCAGCGTCTCGCCGGGCGTCGCTCCGCGCTCGCGTCTCACCGGCGCTCTCACCAGCGTCTCGGGCGCTCGCGTCTACCAGCGTCTTCGCGCTCGCCATCTCACCGACGTCTCGCGCTCGCGTGCTCACGGGCGGTTCTCACCGGCCGTCCTCACGCTCGCGTCTCGACCAGCGTCTCACCAGCGTCTTCACCGGGCCGTCTCGCCCGCGCTCCGAGTCTCACCCGGCGCTGCCGCTGGCTCGCGTCTACACACGGCGTCTCGCCGCTTCGCGTTGCTCACCAGCGTACTCCACCGCGTCTCCACCAGGCGTCTCGCGGCGCGCTCGCGTCTCACGGTGTCTAGGCGTCTCGCCGGCGTCTCGGCGCTCGCGTCTCACCGGCGTCTCCACCAGCGATCTCGCGCTCGCGTCTCACGGCCGTCTCGCTGCTCGCGTACTCACCGGAGCGTCTCACCAGGCGTCTCACCGGCGGTCTCATCAGCGTCTTCACCGGCAGTTCTCACGCTCGCGCTCTACCAAGGTCTCACCGGCGCTCTCGCGCGCTCATCGTCTCACCCGGTCGTCTCCCGCGCCTCGCGTCTCACAGCCTTCTCACCAGCTGTCTCGCTGTCTCGGTGCTCACGGGCGCTTCCTCACCAGCGTGCTCACTCGGCGTCTCGCGCTCGCGTGCTCACCGGCGTCTCGCCCGCTCGCGTCTCACCAGCGTCTCACCGGGCGTCTCACGCGTCTCCTGCGCCTTGCGCGTTCTCGACCAGCGTCTCGCCGCGCGTCTCAGCTGGCTCCGCCGTCTCACTCGGGCTCGCGTCTCAACCAGCCGTCTCCGCGCTCGCGTCTCACCAGCGTCTTCGCGCTCGCATGCTCACCGACGGTCTCGCCGCTCGCGTTGCTCACCGGCGTTCCACCGGCGATCTCGCGCGTCGCGTACTCACCAGGCGTACTCCACCAGCGTCTCACCCGGCGTCTCGCCAGGCTGGGTCTCACCGCCGGCGCGTCTCGCGCTCGCGTCCTCCACCGGCGGTCTCGGCCCCCCCCCCCCTCCCGCCGCTCAATGTCCTCAACCCGGCCGTTCTCAGCTCGGCCCGTCTCACCGGCGTCTCGCGCTCGCGTCTCACCAGCGTCCTCACCAGCGTCTCACCAAAAGCGTCTCTGCTCTGCTCGCCAGTCCTCTACCAGCGTCTCACCAGCGTCTCACCATGCGTCTTCGCTCTCGTGTTCTCAGCAGGGTGAATGCGCCGCGCTGGGCCTCGATCCACGACGGCCTTCGGCCCCGCTCACCGGCGTTTCACCCGGCGTCTCGCCTCTCGCCGTGCCTCACCCAGCGTTCAACCATGCGTCCCTCACCAGCGTCCCGGGCTCTGTCCTGTCTCGGCACGCCAGTGAAAGGCGCGGCTTGGGCCTCTGTCCACGACGGGTCTCGGCCTCGACCCTGTTCACGCTCTAAGGTGCAACTTCGCTCAGAACACGGCGAGTACCGGACGCTCGCGCTCAACCCCTGACGAACACTTACCCGGATCCAGTTCTTCGCGGCCGCGATGCCGGAGGATGCGGGTGTGGCTGATCCCTACTTTGACTGTGACGGCTACGTCAACGACTGTAGGTCATCACCTACTCGCGTGCCTTTCTTCGGACAGGAGCTTCCTGAGGACCGGTCTGGAGTTCAAGTGTCAGTGTTTGGCTCCCGCCTGCGTGCCCGTGGTTCGGTGGTGGGTGGGTTGTGGGGGTGATGGCCGGTAAGCATGGTATGGATGGGCAGGAGGAAGCGAGGGGAGAGTGGGTGTGGAGGGAGGGCAGGGCTGCTATGGATGGCAGGAGGAAGGGAGGGGGAGGCAGTGGTTTTGTGCCGCAGGTCGAGGGCAGCGGTGCTATTGGATGCAGTCGAGGTACAGGGACGGGAGTCTCAGTGGGTGTGGCAGGAAGGCAGGAAAACCTGGGAGGGCCGACAGATGGTGTCCGGACCGGGCAGGGCCCGAGGGTGCCTATGGACGGGCAAGCGAGGAAGGGAGGGGAGAGTGGTGTGGAGGGAGGGAGGGAGGAAGGGAGGGGAGAGTGGTGTGGAGGGATGGGAGGGTGCTATGGAGGGTGGAGAGGAGAGGGTCGGCCAGAGGAGTGGTGTTGGAGGAGGGGAACGGACGCGATGGGCCCATGGGGCGAGAGGTGCGTGTGAGAGGGAGGGATAGGGTGCTTATGGACGGGCTGTGTGTGGTGGGGGCACGTTATGGAGGGCATAAAGGTGCAGCGACTGCAGGCTGGTATTCTGGTTTCTATCAATTAAGCTTTCCGCTTCCAATCCACGTCCATCTCTTACCTCCACACTCGATCAATCAATAAATCAATCAATTGATTAATCCTCGTTCGCACGTCCGTTCTTCGTGTCAAACAGGGGAGTGGTCATCGTAGATGTAAAACTGGACATTGCTGGACATTCGACAGTAGGGCTCCGATGACGTTCCCTACGTTGGCCAACGCGTTCAAGGGCACCGACCGCTGCGACCAGCAGACGACGCAGGTGAGCGCCACCTACGGGGCTCGAAAGCAATCGATTATAATGTTTTTGTAAACGTTTTATCGTCGTTTTTTTTTGTCGCAGTTATTCTTCTCTTTTTCCTTTGTCTCGGTAATTATGGTAAACCAACGGCATTTTGAACATGAGTCCCTGACTGAACACTAAAACTTTCACCTCGTGAGATGACATACGCTCGCGCCATAACGTAAGCTACGGTACTAATATTATTCCATTATAGAGTGAGTGTAGTATAAATTATATAATCAATAATATTATTTATCTATTAATACTTGTTTGTGGTTATTTAACAGCCATCAATTAGCTTTAAATTCAATAAAAACAATAATAACAACAACAACAGTAATAATAACAATACTACTACCGTTATTAATGTTAATCAACGACGACTAACAACTGTAAATAACGACCTCTAACGTCTTCCTCACTTTGCTCACGTTTTAACCTTTGACCTCGCTCACGTTTTAACCTTTGACCTCGCTTTCTCTCCTCCATCAGTGCGAGTTCGTGCCGGGCCGGCGTTTCGGCCGCGGCGGCTACAAGTGCATCTGCAAGCAGGGTTACGAGTATCCGTTCTACGACCCCACGACCTTCTACGACGGTGACGTCATGGAGGTCGAATACGAGAAGACAGTCAAGGGACTGCCGAACCGATTCGAGCAGCTCACGTGCCGCATAGGGGGCGCCGGCGCGGCGCACGCGAGCGTCGTCGCCACCGCGCTGCTGCTGCTCGTCGCCACGTGGGGGCGCTAGCGGGCGCCGTCGAGGTTTCCGTCGCCGCTCGCTCTTGGTGCGTCGGTGGGTGGGCGGGTTTTTGGGGGGGGGGTTTATTTAGAGCTCGGTCGTCCCGATCGCCATGTGGGGGTGGGTTTTTTTCAGAGGCCGCGCCGCCGCCGCGACCTTTTGCTTTAGAAAAATTTTACGCGTCGACGGTCTTTTCCGACGTGCGTAAATGCAATCACGCGGCGGACGTGGCAGTCGCAGTTTTTGCGCGGGGGGGGGGGCGGCGAGTTTCTTCTCTTTTTTTTAAACGTACGTCCGATTTTATGCGCGCGGGCCGCCACGCCGGCAGCCCTGCGGAGTCAATTTTATCGAGATTGTTCGCGTCCGTTTTAATTGTAGTCGTGGAGTCGAATCTCGCGCAGTTTTTTCTTGCGCGATCTTGCGGGTTTTTGACGATCCCCCCCTTCCTCTCCCTCTCCTCTCGCTTCGTAAACGATTGGGTGTTTGTATCGGAGTTGTTTTGTATCATAGACGGCACACATGCTGTCTTTTTCGCATCGTAGGCTCTACTGTTGCTAGTAGCAGGTTTGTACAGTGAGGATTGCATCTCTTTAATACTCTGCGCGATTTTTGCAGCCATTTTTGCTATTACTATTATTATTATTGTTGTTGGCAATATTTTACTCGTAGTTTTATCCGTCTGTCTATATCTGTCCTCGCGACCGCGTCGACTCTGTGTTGTCATGACGACGACGCATCGTGACGTCATGACGACGACGCATCATGACGTCACTGACTCGTGGGGCATTCTCGTCTGTCTAAAATACTCTTAAGTGCAAGAAATAGTACAGTGCAAGAACGCGAACATTTGCGTACATTTAAACATTTTCGAATATTATCGAGTATTTGAATTTGTGTCGGCCAGTCGATAAAGATGTTTGATTCATCTCTAAATATAATTAATGTGAATTCCGGGGAATGCTACTCGAAGGATTCATTGTGGATTCCGGAATGCTATACTTAAAGGAACCATTGTGAATTCCGGAATGCTACTCGAAGGTTTTATTGTGGATTCCGGAATGCTACTCGAAGGTTTTATTGTGGATTCCGGAATGCTACTCAAAGGTTTTATTGTGGATTCCGGAATGCTACTCGAAGGATTCATTATGAATTCCGGAATGCTACTCGGAAGTAATGCTCCAACCGATTCCGAGCATTTTAATGCAGCCGATTAATTTAGAAGCGATTAGATTTGATTAGAGCGGAGATTTCGGGGGAAAGTTCAGCCGGCGTGATGCAATCGTGGGGGTTGATCGGTGGATGGAGAGGGAGAGGCAGCGAGACGCGCTCGTCTTGCGGTTTCGTGTCGAGACATTAACCCGTTGAGACGTCGTGACGTCACAGCGTCGTGACGTCACTGCGTCGTGACGTCACCGCGTCGTGACGTCTCCGCACCGTGACGTCACCGCGTCGAACCTGATGCTCGTCTCGTGATCTCTCTTGCATTTCACGTCCGGCGAAATCGTGCCGTCCAACAGTTGTCGCGTACCGTCGATAATCATGTGTAATCGATAATCGTGACACCGATATCGATTTCTAACGCCGTCGCGATTTTTAATAAAAACATTTTAAACCGTGGTTCACGCGTTTGCTCGTCGTTACTTTGTTACTTAGTTTGCTTCGAGGTATAGCGTCGAGTTTTTTATGCATGATACGTGAAGGCGGTGGCAGGTGGTGGTGGGTGATATATAGGAGGTGGTGGTTATAGGTTAATTCAGAGATGCCAACACATATTTGAAGCAATCTGTAGTTTCTGGCCATCAAATTAGTAGTTTGAGGATCACGTAGTGACCCGAGTTTTCTAGGGGTGTCCGACATGCCCCCCGGAAAAAATTTTGATTCTGAGATGCAATTTCCTGCATTCTGAGGGTCAAAAATGACAATAAATTGACAAAAAATGACAATAATTGAAAAAAATAATATATATATTTCGACCACAGTGAAATTCGTAGTTTGATACAAACTGGTCGTAGTGGTGCAAAAGGAATAGAAATTCGTATAAAATACAGATAAATATAATAAGTGGTTGGCATCTCTGTTAATTCCCTTTCTTCCTGACTTTTCCTTACCTGCCTTCCTAGCTGTTCTTCTTCCTCCTCCTCCTCCCCCCTCTTCATCATCTACCTCTTCATCTCCCTACTCCTATACCTTCTCCTTCGTTCCCTCTTCCTCTTCTTTCTCGTACTTCCTCTTTCTCCTCCTCTTCATCCTCATCATTATCCGGTGCTGCCTCCTGTACTTCATTTTATACCATCTCCTCCTCCTGCTCCCCTCCTCCCCTTCCTCTCTTCTATAACTCCACACCCCTCTGCAGGGCTGCCAACATTGGGTGATAGGTGAGAGTGAGATGCGAGGGAGCGAAGCGACCGAGGGGGTGGTGTGGGAAGGGGGTTTCCCCCCTCCCACGGTAGGGAGCTTTTGCATTTTATAACTTCAATTTGTGCAATTTGGTGCATACTAAAGTGACTGTTTTCAGATATTGTAAGATTTTTTTGCTGTGCGTGAGCTATTTCAGCGTTTTATTCATGAAGAGATATTCATGCGTGAGATATCTCAGCATTTTTTTGCTGTGCGTGAGATATTGTAAGATCAGCGTGAGAACGTGAGATTTGGTCAAAATGCGTGAGAGTTGGCAGCCCTGCCTCTGCACCTCGCCACTCAGCAATACATGGGTGTTAACCGTCCGTCTCTGTATAGACGGATTTCCAGTCTTGAAAAAATTTCTGAATTTTTCAATTTTTAAAAACTTAATTGCATCTAATGATCAAATAATAATTAATTTAATGATCACACACACGCACGCACACACACTAGCTGCTTATCCGCCTTCTCTTCAGTTCAACTGACGCAATATTATAAAGATATTATAGATAGAAAGATGGACGGACACACAGACAAATAAAAGGGAGCCCTTGCTAAAGCCATTTCTTTATATATTTCTGTTGTACAGTTCTGTAAATATCACAAATATGAAATCGTTTTAGTGAATATGGCATTTTTTCCAAGCTTCGTACAAACAAAAAAGTAATATTATTTTTAACTATATTAATAGTAAAAAGAGTATATATAAGGGCAAAGTAAAATATAAAAATATATAATAAGCTCCGTACAAACAAAAAATAAGAGTAATATTATTTTTAACTATATTAATAGTAAAAAGAGTATATATAAGGGCAAAGTAAAATATAAAAAGCAGATAACAAAATAGAAAACATTCTCATCTATATAATAAATATAAAAACATTCGTCTCTGCCGTGACATTGCTACAGAGTAGCGATGCCGTGACCAGGATTCGAACCTGGGTTATTGCGGCCACAACGCAAGGTACTAACCACTATACGATCACGGCTATTGCGCCAGACGATGGAAACTTATCCACTCTACAAGCCCTAGTCCATATGCGACGCTATCTACTTCATATTTTTCGAATTACGTTTTAATTTTCTTTATTTAATTTAATTTATACTGTGCCAATAGATCTACGAACATTACATTTTTAGAACATATTCGGATATAAGTTATTTTGTGTGTTATGTTAAGTTATTTACGACATCTCGCGATAAGATAACACGGAACATTGCCAGTAGATGGCGCGATTAACCTCCTTTTCATACAGTTCGCCACCATGAAGTAAGTTTGCTTCTTGATATTGTTTGTAATCTCTAAATATCTCGATCATCGTAAGTTCCTGTCGTATGGCGTTCTGCTTATGCAAACTTTAATGTAGCTGCAGTAATTATATGCTATTTATTTGCTTCTAGGATCGAACTGTGCTCGTTCAGTGGGTACAAGATTTACCCTGGCCATGGCAAGCGGATGGTGAAATCTGATGGCAGAGTAAGTAGCCTATTCTAATGCACTTGCCAACAACACAACTATACCCTATATTCGTGTGTCGTCCACGTGCAGTTCTTAACGCGCGTATTTACGTTGTTCTTTTACGCACGTTATCGTATCCAATCGTTTGTTGACACCGGAATGGAACAATTGAAATCTGAAGCTGCATACCAACTCCGCGGCTCAAGGATGGAGAGCATGTCCAGTAATAAACATTATCCTATACAATCACCAACTCCGCTAGCAAAACGCACTTGATCCCTTTCCTCGTTGTTAATATATAATATAGGCTGTAGCTACTACTAGTTTACCAAACACTAAATACTACTACTAGTAAATGCTCCGATTGTTCCCAATACTGGCAATAGTATTAACCATTATTCAGTTATATTTATCGGTTATTTCGCTTTTATCTATCTATAATAAGTAAGTACTACGCGAGGTATCGTGATACTTCTTGTGTTTATGCATG
>NW_014578464.1:54764-56864 GCF_000485595.1 Priapulus caudatus
ATGACTAGAAAGATTATATAGATTGACTACGGACACACGGGCAACTTGAGCGAGCTGTCGCAGTCAAATCCGTGTTTGCGCGTGCGTCGCGAATTTAAACGTAATTAAATCGTCGATCATTTAAATTGAACTATTGTCGATGGGCAAAATATAATTGAATCGTCGATCATTTAAATTTAACTATTATAATTGATGGGTGAATTAAATTCATTAAAATTGAATTGGGGTGAAAACTGACGCGAAATGACCGGAACGTAGCTCGACTCTGTAGAAATGCTACCTTTCCCCCATTCGTCGGCTGTGGCTAAACTCGCGTCTGTTCGATATTCCAGGGCTGCGAAAGAGAAGAAGAAGTCTGATAAGGCGGTGAAGAAGGCACAGACAAAGGTGAGTAACGACGTTCAGACTTTTGAAATCCGATTACCCCCCCCCTCTTAACGAGTCGGATTTAGAGCGTTTCGACTGCGCGTCTAATCCCCGTTTCGTGAGATCGGGTCCTAGATTTCTGGTTTTCATACAGTCATTATTACACGTTTGCCTCGCTCCCCTCTAGTATCGTAGACGTCCGCCTGTTTAGCTTCGCTCGCAGGCGCAGCAGACGTGAAACGCGCAGCAGACGCGCAGCTAAAACGAAGCGAAACCTTGTCGCGCCGAAAGTGTCGGTGATAGGGAAGGCTGCTTTGTTAGTTTTCATGGTCTTGGAATATCACTTATTTGGTCGAACACGGCTCTGTGCAGTTTTTTTTCTATCTGAAATTCTAAGTCACGTCTGTGGCCGGCATTTGGAAAGACTACGAACAGCTGAAACTGATGCCTGCAATAATAAAAACAGTCGTTGCTGCCCTCCCTAAATAATTTACCTCAGTGTTCTTCCTAAAAATGCCGTGGTGTGCATACACCCCTCTTTGCCTCTTTGTGCCAGATAAAAAAAGTGTTTAAAAGTTTCCACTGCAGGGAACGTTTGCTTTTCTGCCTCTCTAACTCGTCCTAACGTAAACACTTATGTTGCCTCTAAAACACTTAATTTCACATGAGTATAATTTCAATGATGATAATCATAATAATGATAATCATGGTAATCATAATAATAATAATAATCATAATATATAAAGGTAGCTGAACTCTTCCGTCGCATCTCTCCCCTGCATTATAATAATAATAATAATGAAGATGATGATGCTAGCTAAACGCTCCTTCATCGCGTCTCTTTCCCTTGCAGGTGTTTCAGTTTGTGAGTGCGAAGACGGAATCGCTAAGCGCGCACAAGTACAACCCCCGCAAGGTCTGCTGGACTGTGCTGTACAGACGTCGCCACAAGAAGGGACTGCAGGAGGAGGCATCGAAGAAACGCTCGCGCAAGGCCACGAAGTTTCAGCGCGCCATCACAGGTGCGACACGATTCCCGCCGCCCTGCCCGTCCGTATCGCTAACGCGCGCGCATATACAAACACGGACGCGAGAGCACACGCACGCACAGACATACATACATACTCTAAGGAAGAAACGCTCACGCAATGCACAGAAGTTTCAGCACGCCATCACAGGTGTGACACAATTCCCGCCGCCCCGCCCGTCCGTATCGCTGACGAGCGCGCATATACAAACACGGACGCGAGCACACGCGTAGACATACATACGTACTCGAAGGAAGAAACGCGAGTGCAAGGCCACGAAGTTTCAGCGCGCCATCACAGGTGCGACACGATTCCCGCCGCCCCGCCCGTCCGTGTCGCTGACGAGCGCGCATATACAAACACACATTGTCAAATGCGCACGCGCGCACACACACACACACATTGCAGGGTTAGAAATTAACTTTTGTACAACTGGACTCCCTGCCCTTAAAATGAGGGAGTCCGCAGTCTGAAGTTCAAAACGAAAGCACAACAACAAGAACGCATGTGCGTATTTTGAAGATTCACGCGATGCACGTCTGCCAAATTTTCTTTGGACATTAGCTGAAAAATACGGTAATTCTGCGAGGCCGTGCTCTGGAACGAACTAGTTAGTAACGCAGAATTTTCAGGGAGTCACATGTACTCCTGCAGTGAAAAAAATACACGGGGGCTCGGGGCGATTTAGCCCCCGAAATGCCAAAAA
>NW_014578464.1:58402-67524 GCF_000485595.1 Priapulus caudatus
TTTTCTATCTGAAATTCTAAGTCACATTATATATGCACTCTGGTATAACAACACAGTTGGCATAGTTTTGAAACGTTACTTATTTTTCCGAACACGGTTTTTCTATCTGAAATTCTAAGTCACATTATATATGCACTCTGGCACTACACAGTCACTGTGGGATGAATAAGATCAGGAGTAGATAATAGGGTATATAAGTATAAGTAGGGTATATAATAGGGTAATAGAGTATATATAATCCCTATTATCTACTCCTGATAATATGCTTCAAAAAAGGTCGTGTTTTTAACTTTCTTCCCCCCTCCCCTTGGAATTTAAGCGAGTAGTCGGCTGGACTCCTTCGTCGTTGCCGGGCGCGTGGGAATTCGTGGAAACTCGAGTTGCGTCGAGGCAAGCGACGCGAAACATAACTAACGAACGTCACCAAAATTTTAACCCTGCGGTCCTCCGTTAGTCGTTGGTCGAAAATTCACGTGGGTTGCGTCGTGTGGTTCGCTAACTCGTTAGTTCGCCGTGTAATTAATTAACGATGCGGTTCTTCGTCGTTTCTCTTTTGCAGCCCCAGGCGAAGAAGATGGAGAAGGCGGCAAAGCCGATGAAGGTCAAGGCTCCCAAGGTCGGCGGGAAGCGGTGATGAGATTTTGATGTGACAGGAAAAATAAATTAATTATTTACAAAAAAATTTTTTTCACGAGTCTGCTTCGTTTCTCTTTTCGTTGTTGTGCTGTTGGCTGTGCCGCAAATCACTGGCAGAGTAACCTCGTAAATAATAGTCTTCAAAATCCAAGGCACTATATATCGAAGACAGAAAGAAAGAGACAAGTTGGTCATATTGATGGATCAACACTGCAGATTGCAGTAGAAAAAGCCTCAAATTTGCAATTTACCAAAGAGGAATGGAGAGTGTTGCTATATCCATGAGATTGAATGAAAGAGTAGTTGATTTGAAATCGCCCGATGCAAAATTATACTATAATCTACACTACTTGGAAAATATCATAACCTGTTAAGATCATAATATGTTAAGTAACATATCGTAAAGTACGGTATAGATGAAATGCATTACTTGTCAACAACTTGTACGAAATAGATGCGTTCGTACTGGTAACACGTGTAAAATTAAATCATTAACGTAGAGCAACAACACATTTATTGTAGTTAAATGTACATATATCATAAATTTTATTACAATAAATAATGTGGCAATGGCCTTATAGAGATTATGTACTCTTGCTAATATGTATGACCTATTAAATGGTTGGTGTAAATGCACGCACACAGATACTGTCGAGTGCTAAAAATACATATATTATCAGATCTTGATGCTATATATATATATATGCACGCGCATGTATAATAATTATTCGTATATGCAACTACATCTTGGTGCATGTCACTTCGAATGAATGTAAATAATCTTATATTAGACATATGCCACCCATGCCTAAAAAGAGGGAAAACAAACTAGTTTTAGCAGATGCTGTTCTGTGAGTTTTGGATTAAATTATATATTATTTGTAAAGATTTGGACAAGGAGAATATGACCCTTAATGGCAATGGATTCCTAAATGGATTAATTGTCCTATCAGGTTATAATATCGTTATATTCTCTCGGGAATAAGTGATCCCCTTCTCCCAAATGGTATCGCCTACGACCTCGTTAGCACGGTGAATTTTATTCAGGCAAATGGCTGGTTTTCAGCCTCAACATTTTCACCCCCTCCCCCCAAAGCACAAAATATGATTATACGAGAATAATACGTGCTTTTACAGTCAGACAAACACACGTACACATACACACACACACTAACGGTCGCGCACACGCGGGTATGGTCGCACGCACGCATGTGCGTGTATTATAGGCGTAAATTCACATTTTGTGCATCGCAGGGTGAAAAAGTTTCGGCTGAAATACGGCCATTTACTAGCAAAAGTTTTTCCATGCTTGACTGGTCGTGGGCGATACCATCCGCGAGAGGGGAGTAAGGAATAAGTGATTACTTTTATTCACTGCCTGACACAGCAGATGAAAGGTCAGCATAAAGAACCAACAACTGTTTATTATTAGTATTATTATTATTATTATTAAATCTTTACTGCATGTAAGTCAACTACAAATACATGTAATGAAGAAAATCTTTTTCATGAAGAAAAAATCTGATAAATGCAATAGTGTTGAGCAGTTAATTTAAATAATAAAATTTCTGAGTGATACATATATAGTACTGAGTGATACATGTTACATCAAAGCTTTACGCTGGGTTAATTTATACTATCGACTCTATGCAGGCAACTTGGCGTTTTTCTTCTTTCTACCAACCTCTCATTAATATCTATATATGTTCAAAGCTCTTACGTTATCGACCGCGAGGCGGCAAACTAGTAACAGCGTTAATTATTGTAACAATCCAAATATAAATTGCCGCACGTACCGTTTCCTATTTTTTCTCCCAGTAGCTATATAGGTCATTCTCATAGCTAATCAAAATGCCAAGGCGAGTCCATGTGCAGGGGCCATCGAGAAATGCATAGACTCATACATTTGATTGCACATTGATAAGATATGCTATCAGAAGGACGCAGTGGAGTAGCCAGGATTTAATCTAAGGGGGGCGGGGGCGGGTGCATGTTGTTGGCATGTTTTATCGACTTGAAACAGTCCTGCTGCCGGTTTAAATAAGGTAGCCTTCTAAATCTTAGGTGGGGGGCAACCTCCCCCATCGCCCCCCCCCCCACCTGGCTACGCCAACTTAATTAATTTAAAATCAATTACAATATAAATGCACATAAACGTCTGGCTATATCTCCTCACCACATGTTTTATTTCAACCTCGTAAACACATACATGTATAGTATATATACATATATTATATATATATATATATCTACATTTACATATAGACACATTCCAAACATGATACCACATATAAAAAGCCGAAAGAAACAACAGAATTATTAGCTTTATACCGTATATACCGTCTAATCCGTAGTAAGTGCTTGCCGAGGCTTAAAATCAGAAAATCTCATGAAGGGCAGAAACCCGAACCTGTGCGTCACAATGTCAACCGGGGTTTCGTTCGCCTTGGGCCAAACTTTTTACCCCCCCCCCCACCGCAACTTCCAGACATTTTTCATCACTTAGATTCTTAGAAGGTCAATTTTTCACGACCGCGATGTTTATTGCGCGAAGCAATTAAATAGCCACTCATGTCAGAAAAACGTGCTTAATTTTTTTATGTTTTAGAATCATAGCCTATTTTCCAAGACTATCCATGACTTTATCCTATTTTCCAGGACTATCCAGGACTACAGGCTATTTTCCAGGACTATCCAGGACTATAGGCTATTTTCCAAGGCTTTCCAGGGCACAGCCAACTCGATAGCCAAGAGGCGCTTAGCCAACCTCCAAGCCCTCGAACACGGCATCGTAAAAATGTCAGGACATTCCAGTTTTCTTTCCGCGGAACCCATGTCGGAACCCCCGGGTTCAACGAAATCCCGCAATCGACGGGACGCGGCAGCGGCGGCGCGTCACTTTACCGGCGCCCCCTTGAGGGACTTGCAGGTAACCGCGCCCAGCTTGGTGACGAACGCGTTGCCCTGCCATTCTGCCGCACAGTCCTGCGAGATCTTCATGTCCACCTGGAGGGGAGGGAAAAATAACAGGGAAACACTGAGAATGAGAACGTGAATGTGTAGAGAGAGAGAGAGAGAGAGAGAGAGAGAGAGAGAGAGAGAAAGAGAGAGCAGAGGCAGAAGAGACGAGAGGGAGAAGAGAGCGAGAGAGAGAGAGCGCAGAGAGAGAGAGAGAGGCGAGAGAGAGAGACAGAGAGAGAGAGGCTTAAGAGAGAGAGAGAGAGAGAGAGAGAGAGAGACGAGACCGAGAAGAGAGAGAGAAAATAAAGAGAGAAATAGAGAGAGAGAGAGAATAGAGAGGAGGAGAGGGCGAGACCGAGAGAGAGAGAAAGAGAGCAGAGAGGAGAGCGGCCGACGCGAGAGAGAGAGAGCGCGCTGAGGAGAGAGAGAGGACAGAGAGACGAGACTAGGAGAGACAGAGAGAGAGAGAGAGAGCGGCCAGTGAAGAACAAAGAGAGAGAAAGAAGAGAGAGAGAGAGAGAGAGAGAGAGAGAGAGAGCGCAGGAAGAGAGAGAGAGAGCGAGAGAGAGAGGGAGAGAGAGAGAGAGGAGAGAGAAAGAGAGAGACAGAGAAAAGCAGAAGAGAGCGATAGCCGAGCGAGAGAAGAGACAGAGAGAGAGAGAGAGAGAGAGAGAGAGAGCAGAGACGAGATACGAGAAGACAGAGAGAGAGGGCGCAGAGAGAGGAGAGAGACAAGAGAGAGGAGAGAGAGAGAGAGAGAGAGAGAGTAGAGCAGAGAGCCAAGAGAGAGAGAGAGAGAGAAAGAGGAGAAGAGAGCGTGAGAGAGAGAGAGGAGAAGAGAGCGCGAGAGAGAGAGAGACGAGAGAGAAAGACGAGTAGAGCCAGAGAGAGAAGAGATAGAGAGAGAAAGAGAGAGAGAGACGAGAGGTCGTGTGCAGAGAGAGAGAGAGCGTGAGAGAGAGAGAGACGACAGAGAGAGAGAGATCTTTTTAGAGAATGGTTTCATTCGAACGGCCTCAATGATTTCGATTAGCTGACCTGAAGTTTCTGCCAAATCTTCTTCTTCGGGTTGAGTTGTTCGCTGGCTCTGTCGCCTTGCCTCGGAGTTCATCTGACAAAGCCCCTGTCACCGAGGGCGCGCTGCTGCAGGTACTCCAGTGCTCCACCTGGCGAGGCTCGCTTCTGTGGCGAAACGGTTCGACCGCCGTAAAGTGAAGTGGAAGCAATCACGAATGAAACTGAAGAGACGATTAGGAATGCATGAAGCCAAATGAATACGATAAATGACATGAAAACGGAATGAAAGTAGAAACGAATAAGTTACGAAGTAGATAAAGCGAAATAAATTACGTACTAAAAGGAGCACACGACCTCCCTATCCCATATGCTTACCCTCACCCTCCCCCCTCACAGTCCGCCTCCCTGCCTACTTGACGACCGGCTGCCATTCCTCCTACCTTACTCATTCTACCCTCTGCTACCCTCCCCCCAGCTTCCCTCTCCCTCCCCCTCCCCCTCCTACCTCTCCTCCCACCCTACCTTACACCCTGCCTCCCTTCTACCTGTACTATACCACTGGTCTCTCCTCCTCCCCGCTTACCTCCTCTACCTTCCCACGCCTCTCCCCCTCTCCCCCTACCCTCACCTTCCCTGCACTGAGTAGGTCCTAACTTACACCCTGCCTCCCTTCTTAATCCCTTACATCTAAACGCTCCGTGCACTCCCCCCCTAACGAATCCTCCGACCCACCTTCCTCACGCTTTCACACTGTTCCGCACTCACTCCGCCCCTCCTACCCTCCTCTCACCTCACTCCTACTTAACACCTGCCTCCCTCTACTTACCTCTACCCTCCCCCTCCCGACTCCTACCGTCCATCCCCTCCTACCTTACCCACCCTGCCTCCTCGCTACCTTACCCTCTACCCTCTGCTCCCTCCCCCCTCCTACCTCCCCTCCCTCCTAACCGTTACCTCTACCTTGCACCCTCCCCCCCCTACCTCTCCTAAACCTCCCCTTCCTTCCTCCCTCACACTGCGCCCCTAACCTCCTCACCCGTCCACTAAAAGGAGTAGCTCGGGATTCCCTTCCTACCCTACCCCTCACAAATCCAACAACACCACACTACTCACACCCCCGCCCTCCTTACCTCCCCTCACACTCCTTCCTACGATCCACCCCTCCGACCCCCTCCTACTCCCTCACCCCCTCCACCCCTCCCTCACCTCCGCGGGCCTCCTACCAGCTCCTCCCCTTGCCCTCCCTACCTTACCTCTACCTTCACCCTCCCTCCCACCTATTCACACTTGGCGACACCTTCCTCCCGATCCACCTCTCTCCTCCCCGCCTCCAAACCTCCCCCTCCTGATACCGTACATGAGGGCGCAAGCACGCATCCCCGTGAGACTCCACCCCCTTCATGCGCCGCCGGCTAGGTTGCAGACGACGCCAGACTGAGGCGCTCTCGCCGCCCCTCCTCGCTGGACCGCTGCAGCGAACGATCAACGCTGACGGAGGCCGGCGCGGCGCCGCGGCGCCCGCCAGCCATCCCATCACGCCGACGTCAAATTATCTCGACACGTAGAGCGCTCTGCGTCCGGCGTGCTGGCGGGAGACACAGAGGAGATGATCTTATTAATTCGCCTGTAGGTGCGTCCGGCGTACATGGACGCTGGAAGCAGAGGAGACTGAGAGACGATTCCGATTGATTATTCGACACCCGTAGAAGCGTCGGCCGTCCGGTCGTGCTGCGCTGGGAGACCAGAGGAATCTTGATTGATTACTTCGATCCGTGGTTGGCGTGGCGGTAGGCCGCTGGAGGAGAGAGAGATGACGAGACGATCGATTGATGTTTTCCGAGGCCACGTAGAGGGCGTCGTGCGCCGGGTGCCTGGCGGAGACAGAGAGGAGATTGATGATCTATTCGACCTGTAGGCTGGCGTCCCGGCCCGTCAGTGGCACGCTGGCGAGGGAGAGAGGAGCTGAGAGACCGATGGATTGACTTATTCAACACACGTAAAGATGGCTGTCGGCGGTCCGGGTGCCTAGGCGGAGGAGAGAAGAAGATCCGAGTTGATTATTCGACCGTAGGTGGGTTCGGCACACTGAGTCCGTCTCTAATATAGAGCGACTTTTAAAAGGGGTGACAGCCTAGCTGATTCTTCGTTGCGGATCTGACGAGCCGGCCGACGGCTCGACCGCACGAAAAATCCGGGACCGGGCTCGACGCATGAAAATCGGCTAGTGTGTCCAGTGTCACCGGTCGCCAGTCGCGGGTCGCGATTTTTCCGAGCGGCCCGCCCTGAAGCCGACCGTATCTGAAACATGTCTTGATAATCTATTTGAGGCGAGCCGGCTGCAATCGGCTGTGTGGCCCGCGGTCTGCGATTGAGCCGGCCGACTTGTACAATTCATCAAGCCATCCAGCGTGCTGTAAAAATCGCACATAGGGGGCGGAACTGACGAGTCCGCCCGCTCACGTGTAGTCGTGCTCCGCAGAGCTCCCAGACCCAGCCGGCCGGCTTGTGACCAACGGAAAAAACGGCTAGTGTGTCCACCCCTTAAGGGATCCTAGCTGGAGATTGATTTGATATTCGACATGTAGAAAACCAACCTTCTATCTCTAACAATCTTCCGAGCTCGCATGTCAATCGCAGCCGGCGGCCTTGACGCGTCCTGCTGCCGGACGCCTAGCGCCGAGAAAACAAAAGCGGCATGCTCCGCGGTTTTAATGCAGAATGGCGCTACGAAACCGTACGCACCGTCGTGCGCAGAAATCGAAATGTTCGTCGTTTTCGTTCGTTCGCACGTCAGTACGCGTCGCGTTAACGTCGTTTGTTGTCGATTGGGAATCGATACCACATTCGCCGTTGACTTCGCGGCCGTGATAGCACGCAAGGAATCTGCAGTTCGAAAACCGCGTCCCGAAAGCAACAAATAACGATTTAGATATTAGCAAAAACATTAAGCGAACAACATTAAGAAAAATGTCCGCTGCCATCCACCATATTTCATCATGCTATGGTCTCATTATATCCAACAAAATTAAGAAACGTCCCGCTCCCATCCACATAATTTTATCAAGCCTGTCTTATTATATACACAACAAAAATTAAGAATGCTCGCTGCGAATCCACCATACTTTTATCACTCTTCTATTATATAATTTCTTTCTATCACTGCGAGTTAAAGATGTGGCAACAGTTCTAACCCTCACTTCCGTCCTCATCATAGATTTAGGAGGGGGGGGCGAGCCGACTCACTCTTCGCGAGGGTGTGGAGATGACTGACTCTTCGTGGGGGGCTACAGTGGGCGTGAACCCCGACTCACATCTCGCTGGGACGGATCTACAGAGGGGAGCTGACATACATTTTTTGCGGGAGAGGGCGAGCCGACTCACCCGTTGCGCCCCGGGGTTGTAAGCGCGCAGATACCACTTCTCGCGAGGAGACGCGGACCGACTCACCTCGCTGGGGTGGGAGTGCAAGCGGCGAACTGAGCTTTTCATCCTCGGGCGTGTCGAAGTGCGGCGATCCGGCCCAGCCACAGCGTTCAGAACCGCACAACCCCGCCTCCACACTGTCTTCAGATCAACCCGGGTCATCCGCGCTGCAAAATTCAAGGCTTGCGGTTAGGGTCCAAGGTCGGGCAGTTAGGGCCACAACGTCCCCTATGAGGGTCGCTGGGGGACACCTTCCTCCTCCTCAGGTCACACACGATCTGCTCTCGCTCGTCCCCGAAGCAAAAAGGTCGTCATCAAGGTCCGGATCACCTCAAGGGCGCGCCGATCGCCCGCGTCGCAAGGTCAGGCAAGTTCCGGCGGCCAGGTCGCGAATCAAGGCCGAGCGAGCTCACCTCTTTTGGCGAAGCTCGCCTCAGAGCGAGGCGTAATCTTTGTAGACGGCAAGTGCCCCCCGAACTCCGGTTTTCTGTTTGGATAGTGAACTCTGAAATTATTTATTTATTATGTTATTATTATTATATTATTATATTATATTCATGCAAACAAAATGAATGACTTCAGTATAGGAGGGGAGGGAGGAGGAGCCAGAGTGGAGGAGGGAGGAGAGACGACAGGAAGAAGGGAGGATGGAGGGAGGGAGGAGGAGAGAGGAGGAGGGGAGGAGAAGGGGGAAGGAGTAGGAGAGAAGAAGAGGAGGGAGGGAGGAAGGAGGAGGGAGGGAGGAGGAGGAGGAAGGAGCGGAGGGGTGGAGGGAGGAGAGGGAGGGAAAGGAGGAGGGAGAGACTCCAATCAGCCGTGTGTGCAGAGAGCGACCATCCACCAGCACGGCTTTAACGAACGACAGCAGACGCTTTGTCAGCGACCGCGAGGAGGGAGAGGGGGGAGGGAGGAGGGAGAGGCACGAAGCGAGGGAGGGGAGGGAGGAGGGAGACGGAGGAGGAGGTGGAGGGAGGAGGAGGGAGGCGGGAGGCGAGAGGAGGAGGGAGGAGGAGGAGGAGGAAGGGAGGGTGAGGGAGGAGAGGGACGCGAGGAGGGAGGAGGGAGGAGAAGGAGGAGGAAGGGAG